>NC_026006.2:13714984-13918766 GCF_000442705.2 Elaeis guineensis | reverse complement strand
AGGGTTGTCGGACAATCCCTTCGAGAGAGAAATTCCATGGCCTATCGGTAGATAGCCTTTCTTGAAATTTTTCATGCTGAACCTTTTCAGCATAGTATCAATGTACGTAGACTGAGATAAGCCAAGCAACTTTTTGGATCTATCCCTATAGATCCTCATCCCTAGGATGTAGGAAGCTTCTCCCAGATCCTTCATGAAAAACTGTGACGATAGCCAAATCTTTATTCCCTGTAATGCAGGGACATCATTCTCAATTAAGAGAATGTCATTCACATACAATACAAGAAATACGACTACTGGACCATTAGCCCACTTATAAATGCAGGGCTTTTCTCCGTTCTTAACGAAGCCATACGTTTTGATCGTCCTATCAAAACGTATGTTCCAACTCCGAGATGCCTGCTTAAGTCCATAAATGGACCTTTGTAGCTTGCACACCTTAGACTCATCTATGGTTGTGAACCCTTCAGGTTGTATCATATACACCTCTTCGTCCAGCTCTCCGTTTAGAAAAGCTGTCTTCACATCCATCTGCCAGATTTCATAGTCTAGATGGGCAACTATCGCAAGCATAATCCGAATGGATTTGAGCATTGCCACAGGAGAAAACGTCTCGTCATAGTCTATACCATAACGTTGACGATATCCCTTGGCAACTAGACGGGCTTTATAGTCTCCACCTTTTCGTCTGCGCCCCTCTTCCTTTTGAAGATCTACTTACACCCTATGGATTTTACTCCTTCGGGTGGGTCAACCAATGTCCACACATCGTTGACCTTCATGGACTCCATTTCGGATTTTATGGCCTCTAGCCATTTCTCAGAGTCAGGTCTTTGCATTGCATCCATGTAGGTGATCGGATCCTCATCATTTTCATCAAGTTCGACAGGATCACCATCCCAGACCAAGAAACCATAGTATCTGTCCAGTTGATGTGGTACTCTACCAGACCGCCTTAAGGGTGCATAATCAATGGGCTCCGGATCTGATCTAATCAAATCCGGTTCAGGTTCAGTAACATGTGTCGATTTTTCCACCTGTCGAACTTCGTCAAGTTCGACCTTAGAGGCAACAGTTTTTTCACTAAGGAACTCCTTTTCTAAAAAAATTGCCTTAAGACTGACAACCACCTTTTGCTCATCAGCAAGGTAGAAATAATATCCTTTGGTCTCTTTTGGGTACCCAATAAAATTACACTTGTCAAACCTAGGTCCAAGCTTGTCTGTAATTAAACGTTTAACATAAGTCGGACACCCCCAAACCCTAAGGTGCAAGAGTACTGACTTACGTCCTATCCATATCTCATATGGCGTTTTGGCTACAGACTTACTCGAAACTCTATTTAGAAGGTAACAAACCGATTCGAGCGCATATCCCCAGAGGAAGATCGACAGACCAGCAAACCCCATCATGGATCGAACCATGTCTAACAGGGTTCGATTCCTCCTTTCAGACACACCATTATGCTGTGGTATTCCAGCAGGAGTCCACTGAGAGAGAATCTCATTCTCCCCTAGATACGTCAGAAACTCATTGGAAAGGTATTCATCTCCTCGATCAGATCGAAGAGTTTTAATACACTTTTCAGTTTGTTTTTCTACCTCATTTCAGAATAGTTTGAACATTTCAAATGATTCCGACTTATGCTTCATTAAATAGACATACCCATACCTAGATAGGTCGTCTGTGAAGGTTATGAAGTAAAAAAATCCACCTCTTGCACTTGAGCTCATGAGTCCACATACATCAGAATGTACCAGACCTAAGAGTTCACTGGCTCGCTCACCTTTTTCAGTAAAAGGTGACTTGGTCATCTTCCCAAGAAGACAGGACTCACAGGTTGGAAGTGATTCACAATCACTAACTTCAAAAATTCCTTCTTGAGCCAACCTGTTTATCCTGTTCTTATTGATATGACCTAGCCTACAGTGCCAAAGGTAGACTTCTGACACATTATCTATTCTAGAGCATTTATCGAAGTTTTGAACCACATTAACAGGCTGTGATAGTAAGTAAATTTCATTATTTAATTATCCAACAAATATTGTAATACCATTCAAAATGATATTGCAAATATTTCCTTTTATTAAAAAATCATAACCGTACATAGCCAAAAGGTCTACAGAAATAATATTTAATAAAAAACTTGGACAATAGTGACATTCACTCAGAATTACATTACGAGAATTGATTACAAGACTCATGATTCCTAAAGCTAGAACTGAAACTTTGCTTCCATCTCCAACGTTCAGGAACCTCTCGCCTTCATCAAATCTCCTACTGACCTGCAGACCCTGCATCGAATTACAAATATGATAAGGGCTTCCGGTATCCAATATCCAGGCAGTAGTATCACAAATCGAAAAGTTGCAAGGAGTTATCATATAATGACCTTGCTTCTTCTTTGGCCTGTTCGGGTCCAGGGAGGCAATGTATTGAGGACAGTTCCTCTTCCAATGCCCCTGCTTCTTGCAAAAGAAGCACTCCGCCTGGCTCTGGTCGTGCTTGCGCTTCTTGGTCTGACCCTGTGCTACTGTCCCAGCATGAGATTGCACCTTCTTATTTTTCTTCTTCTTGTTCTTCTTCCCCTTTCCAAAAGGTTGACGATGAGAAGAAGACCCTCCCACTATATTCACCGACTCCTTATGGAGTTGGTGATCCTTCTCAAAGTTCTGCAGCAACCCCAACAATCCGTGGTAGTTTACTGCAAGCTTTATCATTCAAAAATGAGTAAGGAATGGGAGGAAGGACTTGGGCAAGGAATTAAGGATCGCATCCTTACCGAGCTGCTCGTGCAGAGGAAAGCCCAATTTGCTTAGGTGCTCAATCATCTCGATCATGTACAGTACATGATCAGTGACTGAGGCCCCATCCCTCATCTGAGCATTGAAAATGGCACAACTAGTTTTGTGCCTTTCAACATCGTCAGGCGTGCCAAAGGAGTCGTTCAACATTTGAAGCATCTCCTGTGGCTGGGCGTTCTCAAACCTTTGGCTGAACTCGTCATTCATTGCTGCCAGCATAATACATCGAACGGTGGTGCGGTCATTGAGCCACTTCAAGTAAGTATCTCGGATCGCCTTACTAGCGTTCGGAGCTGGCTCCTCAGGTGCTGGATCTGTTACTACATAAAGGATCCGCTCATGCTCAAGGACGATTTTCAATTTTCGATATCAGCTATCGAAATTGGGTCCCATGAGCTTGTCATTATCTAATAATGACCGGAGCGACAGGGTAGTGGCCATAGCTGCATAAAGGAAAACGAGACCTCTATTAGTACATAAATTAATACTAAAGACTTGGACTTTAGTCTAAAGTTTTTTCCAATATTTTTACGAACTGGTAGCCTCATCCTCCAATTCGAGAAATTACTTTAATTCCTTAATGGGTACTAGAATCCACACAGACTACACACGAGCCCAACTTTGGTTGGTCAACCCATGTGCATCTATGGGTAGGTTCTTAACCAGTTGTTTCTCTAAACAACTTCTAGTAATTGATTTTGCCCCAGAACCTAATCAGTAGGCTTTGGCCTCCACTGAAAAGATCTGGTTAGGTCCAACCATTAACATGACTTAATTTAGTGAATCGACCAATAAATGATCAGGCCCGACTTTGGCCGACCAACCTAACCACCATCAGAAAGACTCAATCAAATTATCATATTATGAATAATAATTTCATTAGTCAATGAGCACCAGGCCTTTGGGCCTCCAATGATCATTGAACTAATGGACTCATTATCATTCACTTAATGGGAGGCTATGACTTAGTTATCATTATAACTTAATCATTTTAGGGACCTAATAATTTTGAGGATTTTATTAAAGAATAGTAGAGAAGAAATCATCCAGCCAATTTCAATCCTCCCACTGACTTCACCAAGTCAGATTAAAAAAGGATTTAATTAAAGCTGGCATTAGGAGCACCTAAATCAGTCACACTGATTTACCTAATGACATGGGTGAGCTCTAATCACCAAGTGATCTAATCAAAATCTAACTTACCAGATTGGCCAGGTAAGTAAGATCAGTGGTGGAGATTTGTCATTAACTCGTCAATGATCGAATCAATGCGAGTAGCTCCCGCTTAAGAACCACTGGTCAAAACTGTCGAACTTACCTTAGACACCAACCAGTTCATTAGTTTTAATTTTGATCAACTTAGTAAATAGGGCTCCACCGCGTAGCCATGAATTAAGTCCATCTTGATCTAGTTAAAGATATGGATCCATTCTACTACAACTATTGAAGTTGAGTCTAGAGTATCTTTGACCTAATCTAATTCAACTTTTGATTAGATTTGATCAATTACTCCATTTAGTCCATTTTTTAAGCTAATCTTAGGTCTAACCCAATTATGGACCTAATTCATCTAACCCATTGACCCACAAGTTTATGCAATTGTCTTAGGTCTTAATTCACAATTCTAGACCTACTAGACAACACTTAATTCTTTTAATTAAGTACTTGAGCTGATGGGTCAGGGTTTGGCATTTCGAAAATAATTTTTAAATTTTGAAAGATTTTATTTTTTGTTCACCAAATGTGTTGACTCATTTCACAAACGGATCAGCACAATTCATAAACAGCAATCCTATTGCTCATTTCATAACAGAAAATAACTCAAAATAAATCATAAATTTTTTTTAGATCTAATCTAACATATTCATGATAAATTTTATAATTAAGTCCTTTCGCTGCTTCATCGGCATGGGATATAATTGCATTGGCACCCCTACCGCCATAGGAGACCCCATCGAATGGGAAGAGAGGACCTTTAAACCCTACTTTTCTCCTATGACCGGACGGCCATGGCAACCAACCCAATTAGATTACTTGCTACTTGGATCAAGTATATCTAAATATACCAATTTCAAAATTTAAATTTTGAATTTCAAATTTTAAATTTTAAATTTCAAATTTTAAATTTTAAATTTTAAATTTGAGATTTTAACCAAATTTTAAATTTTAAATTTTCAATCTTTGAATTTTAAATTTTGAATTTCAAATTTCAAATTTCAAATTTCAAATTTCAAATTTGAGATTTCAACCAAATTTCAAATTTCAAATTTTGAATTTCAAATTTGAAACTTCTAACAAATTTCAAATTTCAAATTTTTTTTGAATTTCGAATTTTAAATTTTAAATTTCAAATTTAAACTTATAGATTACACCTTAATCTACGCATGCATATGTATATCATATTCTAGAACCATGCTCTAATACCATTTGTAGCGAAAATTTAGTGCAGGGGCAAAATGATAATTTTAAAACTTTTTCAAAATTACTATTTTACAGCAGAATTATTAATTAATCTCATTAATTAATACTAATTAACCCTACACTAGGATCTAAATATGATACAACAGCATGCATTTAAATTTGAAATTCAAATTTGAATCAGTAAACCTTTTACAGTACTGTGTTCAGAACACATCACCTTTTGTGGGTAGTCGATCACCGCAATCTGATCACCGTCGGGGGGTTCTGATCATCATGTCATAGCCACACAAATATCTGGCCTCTGTGGATCATCCACACGAAGCTCCCGTCTGATCAGCTCCTCACGAATGCTAGTTCGTGATTCACCCTTTTGATGGCAGATGTTGATCGAACTCCTTCGATCAATGTGTGCCGACTCCTCGGATACTCTGGATCATTTGCACGGTTGCTTGAGAGGCTGATGGATCTCTTCCTGAAATTTGGTGGACTCACGACACTCGTGGCACACCAATCTCACTTCCCAAACCCTAGGTAGAAACCCTAGGGTACACACTAGAAACCCTGCGCTCAATTTTCTTTCTTTTCTTTCTTTTTCTCTCGGAAGGTTTTGGACCTTCACCTTATGCACAAACTTTTCTCATGCCCCAAAGTTTCTCTCCAAAAATTTTTACACACGTCCCACCTTTCTTCTCTTTTTAAAATAACGTCGAACGTGTCTTATCCGCGTGAGAGGATAAAGATAAGTGGTTGCACATTTGAATTCAAATCAAATTTGAATTCAAATGCAAAACCAACTCATCCCTATCCACTTGTGCATGAGAAGATAAGGGGCGTGAGTTGATTTGTACATGGAGAGTTTACACGAGAAATATTTTCTCATGTAAAATATGGGGCGCACAAGATAAGACCATGGCGCATGGATTAGTTGGTTGCTCATTCAAATTCAAACTTTCTTTTGAATTTGAATGGCCAACCAACTTATTTTTATCCAGATATTTGGTGCACAAGGGTGGGCGTGGGATGGCTTCTACGTGGAGAAAATTCATGAGAAGTTGCTTCTCGTGAATTTAAATATGCACAGAAGAAGTGAGGTGGCGCAGGGAGAAAAGTCAAGGTGGTTTGAACCTAATTGAGTCAACCTAATCTAAATAGGTTAAGCACAATTAGAATAAATTAAATCTAATTTAATTAGGCTTAATTAGACTCAATAAAATCCTAATCAAATTAAGAATTAACTAAACCTAACCCCTGATCAAATCAGGGACTAAACCACCTTAGCGATTAGGTCAATATTTAACCTAATCGGGTCAATCCAAACTGAATCCAATTCAATTGGACTTGATCCAAAAATAATTACTCAATCAAATTGAGTTAATTAGCGATCAAATCACTAATTAAACCTCTCATAAATATTGAGTCCAAATTCGATGGGCAATCAGGCATCAGAGACCATCGATATGAAACCCTGATCAAAGAGTTCAAATTTCAAATTCAAAATTTAAAATTCAAAATTTTGACCCCGGTATCCAAAATGTGTGGAACTCATGATCAGAGAATCCTAATTCTCAATCATAGAGTCCCAGACACATAAGACTCATAATTAGCCATCTGATCAGAAAGGAACCACTAATGTGTGTGACCCCGCAGGTTCGAACCTAAGCCGGTAGCACAGGAACCAATTCCTGTACTAATCGAAGTGACCATCTAGCAATGGTACCCGACAACCGGATAGGTCGAATAATCACAATCGCAACATTCAGAACCTACGTGAATATGGTTACCGTATAATTCATCCCTTTTGACCCCTGTGTTTAGGACGACTCAGGGTTAAACTGTCAACCCTGATGATATCATCCGAATCGTGCTCAACTCAATTAGTCCTGTGACTCCTCACTAAGACTACCCTGGCCAAGGTTTTGCTAAATTGAAACACGACTGTACACAGCTCCTAAACTGGAGTGGTCAATCCCATCTTGACACACGCACCGACAAGTCAAGTACTTGACTACACCCAGCAGCCTTCCGTCATTGAATTAGAAATTCAGGTAGTCCAGTGCCTAAGTGCAGTGAGTTGCTTGCAAGTCACCGTGGCGGTCTCAGATCGGAGGGACATTTATACCCATATCCCATCGGAGCAAATCTTGACAGCAGAAATAGCTCCAGAGTTGGTCACGTTCAGTGCAGATGTACCATTACATCTCACCTGTATGCCATAGGAGTTCTCCACACTCTTTGGTCACGAGGACAACCAATCCATATGGCACACAACGACCTATGCTCGATAAACGTTGTCGTCCTTGGTAACAACGTATCATTTGATCGCGAACATGTTTAAGGACTAAGCGACAAATCCTCCTTTGTCGAGTCTAAATAGTCCTAAGGACTTCACCACAATACAGGAGTTCATTAGAAGATGAAACATTTGTGATGAAAAAATACCAAAATAATTTTTATTTATTTATAATTTATGTACTAATACAAAAGGAGCACAACCGTCAACAAGCTGACGATCGGCTTTGGGACACTATTCCCAACACATGTATCACCAAAAAAACTCAACAAAGCAATCCTGTGAGCTAATACAAAGCAAGGTGAATCCATATACCAAACATCCAACAGCAAAAGCTCTGAAAACATTGCTTCTAAAACATGCGACGCCATTCTGGAGACATATGTGTAAGCCTACGAGGGAGGACCACAATTTAGGAGAATAAGTCCAGATACATAAACAACCCAGGTGGTACACGGCTTGATGAAGAAATATATCATGAAAAATTTGGATGGGCACTTCAGCCTAGTTAATAGTAGATGAAGCAGAGATTTCCTTCATGGCTTCAAAACAGTAGGTATGCAGCAACTTATTAAATAATTTAAGATAGGTGTCAGTATAATCCAAGTGAAGAAGTATAGTTGCTAAAACCTGTTCGTACAAAATGTGAAGACCTGCAGCTTCAAAAGTAACCATGGAACAAATATTAAGGAGGAAGGGAGGCATATCATGAATAGTAATGAGCTTGCAATGAAAAGCCTCCTACCCAAAGTAAGATAAAAGACTGATAGGATCTTATAAGGTGTATCATAGAGAAGTGACAGCATTACTGTAGATATTATAAAAGATTTTTTACATGTATACCCTCTTAAATAGTGATCAGCTTGCAATGAAAAGCCTCCTACTCAAAGTAAGATGAAAGATTGATAGGATCTTATAAGGTGTATCATAGAGAAGTGAAAGTATTGCTGTAGATACTATAAAAGATTTTTTACATATACATCCTCCTAAATATTTAAATTTACATGAATATTCTTTTAACATTGATATTTGCGAGCACGCATCCACACACACACATATATATATATCTTTATAAAGTATTTATTTTGTATGTATGTCCTTCTTTTTTTTTTTTTTGCATATGTACTTACTCATCTAATGTCATTATAAAATTGGTTTAAAATTTAAACACAGAATAGCCCGATGGAGATTGGAGGGCCTCTTACATTTCGATTGGGGTTTTTTCTCATGATTCTAGCAATCGTCCAAGCTTCCTTATTTGGCCCCTCCAAGCCTCCCACCTGATTGAGACTCCTGGCGACAAAAAACATATGGAAAAAATCTCGGTGTCTTAGCATGAAGCCTCCACTCTGGTCCAGATTCGAGCCTCCTCTTCCACCATCACTAGCATTGAGGCTGACCTATGGTGTTCAATCAGTTGTTTTGGCTCAGATATCGCCATTATGCTAAATAAAATTTGCTCGGTTCATCGATCAATTTATGGCTCTTTAATATTATATTAAAACTTCATATAATTTATTTTGTTGGAAGGGCCTAAACTTAACAGGACCTACTTATATATGTGGATCCATGAACAAGGCCTTTCTCATGCTATTCAACTCAAGGGCCAAATGCGTGTCGCACCAGCCACTATAGAATGAAAGAGATGGAGACTCATGGTGTAATATGCTCTTTTCCTTTCTTTCTAAATATTAGCTTTGTGACAAAGGAGGTGGTGTTTTGAAAGATTGAGGAGGAGTTATGCTTGGAATCTTAAATTGGATAGTTTCTTTGTCTTAGCGATTATTTTTTTCACTCTAGTTTTGGTGCTTTATTTGACATTAGTGTCTTGCAATGTGGCCACACCATTCATGTTCACTGTTTGAAATGCAGCGACACTTGCAGTGTGTTCAATGTTTCTTGTTTATTTTTTAATGTTCAAAATTAAGTTCTGGTCGGGATTTTTTCTAGAGCTTATGAGATTTTCTGTAAGGTTTGGCAGTGTGAGTCGGTCCCTTGAGGTTTTGAGAGCTTAATCTTGGTAGAAGCATAATATTTTGTGGGGTTTGGGGATTTTTGATCGAAAAAATTCTTCTTTGCCTACAAAATTTTCAATTTATGAATTTTTATTCTCATGATAACCATTTGGGGTTTGTTCTGGAGCATATAGGATTTTCTACGAGGTGTGGCAGTATGAGTTGGTCCCTTAAAGTTTTGAGAGTTTAATCTTAGTAGAAGCATGATATTTTGTAGGGTTTGGAGATTTTTAATCCAAAAGATCCTTCTTTGGCTATAAAATTTTCAATTTATGGATTTTTGTTCTTATGATAATATGAATATGATACCAAATCTATGATTTTTGTTGGTGCATATTTTTTCTATTTTTTTCAATCTTCAGCCCTTTTAGTCGGATGGGAAGCTTGGATTTAAATTGCATTCTATGAATGAATGTTTAATTTATTTTTCTATTTACTTCAATTAAATTGTAAACTAAATTATTATATTTATAATTTATTTTATTTTAAAATTTATTATTATAATAATTATTTTTCTGCATTTGAAAAATCAATAGGTCTGAACATCATTCGGCCACTGTACTAATTATCAATAATATATATATATATATATATATATATATATATATATATATATATATATATATTAATTTAGATAGAAGCCCAACTACAATTTCTTTGTCAAAGAAACAATACACGGAATAAATTAGCTTCAAATTGTCATTAGCATTTCTTCTCTTCCTATGCCTGCAAATAATCTATCAGTAAATTAACTCAAAAAATTCCTCCCAAGCTTATTTAGAATACAATAATTTATGCTGGATCTATTTAATAAATATTGCTTAATTTTTTTCCATAGTTGATATAAAAACTCCTGCTGCGGAACTGGCCTGCTAGTTCCATATAAAATGCAGGGTTACCTTTTTAAGCCAAAATTCTAACTTAAAACGATAGAAATCATGGGTCGTTACTTTAAATCTAATATATATAATATAAAATAGAGCTAACGCATTTGTGTGTTTTTGTTCTCCATGTGGCATCAATGCAGGGCCTCCATCCACCATGTTCAAAAAAGGAAACCTTCACCGCAGTTGCAGTGGGGGTCGAAGGTCGGGTGGTAGGAGGGACGGCCGTTGTGAGAAGTTGAAGAATCAGGAGAAGAGGGGGATAGAGAGAGAGATATGGGAGGGGGAAGAAAGAAGAGAGGAAAGAGAGATGGGAAGGAGCGGCGGTGTAGAATTTGAGGACACAGGGGAGGGTGGTGAATAGAATGGATCGATAAGTGCCGGAAGACTATGTTGCTGACCTAAGAGGAAGAAGAGGATGAGGTGCAATAGAGGCGTCCGATCTCGAGACCCTCGATCTGATCACCAATAGATGGCTAGGGTTCGACGATGCCCTGGAGCTCGATGATGGCCCACTCGGTGCAGGCTCCTTCACCACAATTGCAGCAGGGGGTCGAAGATCGGGCGGCAGGAGGGATGGCCGCCATGGGAAGTTGAAGAATCAAGAGAAGAGGGGGGATAGAGAGAGAGAGAGAGATGGGAGGGGGAAGGAAGAAGAGAGGGGAGAGAGATGGGAAGGAGCGGCGGCATGAGATTTGAGGAGACAGAGAAGGGTGGTGAATAGAACGGATCGAGGAGTGCCGAAATATTATGTTGCTGACCTGAGAGGAAGAAGAGGATGAGGTGCAATAGAGGCCTTTGATCTCGATACTCTGGATCTGATTACTGATGGATGGCTGGGGTTCGACGACATCCTGGAACTCGACGATGGCCCACTCGGTGCAGGCCCCTTTGCCGCAGTTGCAGTGGGGGGTCGAAGGCCGGGAAGTAGGAGGCACGACCGCCACAGGAAGTTGAAGAATCAGGAGAAGAGGGGAGATAGAGAGAGAGAGATGGGAGGGGGAAGGAAGAAGAGAAGAGAGAGAGATGGAAAGGAGAATAAGTCTGGGAGAGCTCGCAGAGCTCGTCGGACTTCGGAGTGTCAGAGGTATTTGGGGGTGGAGCCATGAGTGCAAGGAAGTATCGGAGCCAAAACTCAGTAGAGTGAGGAAGAGAAAGAGTATGATGGAAGCGACAGTCCAAAAGAGAACTTGAAATTTTGAACGGTACTTTTATACTCTTAATTCTACAAATAGGTCATACCTCTATTGTTATACAAATAGAGATAATGAGGGATGACTTTTGAAACCACATAATGTTAGATAAATTTTTTTATAAATAAATAAATAAAATTTTTTACATATCGATGAATAAAAATTATCTTCCATAATTGAATGAGGGTGCATTTGTAAAATTTGAGGAGCTCAATACGTTGAATTTTTTATTCAAAGCCTATATGCTTAGAAATGCTTTAGAATAATTCACACAATATCTCTTTTTCTGATTTTGTAATAAAAATCAAGATAGAGATTTCAATAGTATTATCTTTTACTCTCCCACATAAAGATACGACTGTCGCTCACATATCCGGGCCAACAAGAAATGGACACTTGTGATAATGGATAAATAATTATAATAAATATGAATATAAATACTAGATACGGATTTAAATTTTATTCAGATGAATTCAAATATAATAATTGATCAAATTTTTATTTATTTTATTTTTATCTTAAATAAAAAGGATAAAAAAATTTAAAATCTATCTTCTTTTAAAGAGGATGATGGAGAAAGAAAGAAAAGAAGAGATGAAAAAATTTAAAAATAATTAAAAATAAAAATAATAAAAAATAATAAATTTAAAATAATTATATTATTTTGCTAAAATTATATCCCATAATATGGGACTATAACCGTTAAGCTATTTGGTATTATCTATTATATTTTTTTATATTATATTAAAATTTTAATTTATAAAAATATTATTTTAAAAAATAAATACATGCGACGGTATTCTAAGCTACTTATAACTTAAAACGGTAGAAATCATAGGCCGTTACTTTAGACCTTGCTCTGCTTCGTCGGTAATTTCGGGCACCCGTCTCGTCCTCCATGCTCCTCTCCTCCCCTCCAACGCTGCGGGCTCCGCCGCAGGCGAGGCCTCGCTTGGTGCTCTCTCGCCAGAGCTCTCCGCTCCACGCCAGGTTCCCTTTGAAGGCCCGAGATGGCAGCCTGAAAGTTCTCGCGTCGCACCACTCGAATCCGGTCCTCGTCTCCCAATCCTCTCCCCCGCCGCTCGCGACTAGTCAAGGGCTTCGACGCGATCCGGAACTAGGACTTCTCTCCCTGCTCTTTGTGATCTCCGTGGTAACCATCCATCCCTAATCTTATCTCTTTTCGATGATTTCAGCGAGAAAAAGAGCTAAGAATGTGATTTTTTTTAATAAAAATGCGTGCTGTGATGATTTAACAAATAGGAAGCAGGGATTTGGCAAATGGAAGCGGGTTGGTTTTGTTCATAATTTTCTCATTGGTTATTGCTAAAGTTGTTGATGGACTTGGAATTATATTGACGGTAGATCGTACAAGAAGTTCAGGATTTGGTAGCAGATATTGTCTTTACTATTTTAGAGATGGAAGGTTGGATCAATGCTTAAGCAGCAGAAGTGTAGTCATTTCATTGCATATGTTTCTAACCGTATACGATGATGTTAATGACAAGAAGAGGGTGTAAAACTTGCATTGCAAGGCTCAAAGTTTTCTCACATAGTTTGGAAGTCTATATCTCTAAATCATTAATTCCTTATCTTGCGGATGTTGTAATCACTTCATCCCTGCATAACTTGAATTAGTGATGAAATTTATCGCGAGAAAAAAAAAAAAAAAATCTTTACTCTGGAAAGTTTCTTGATTGGGAGAATTTTCTTTGGTTGGGTTACTTTGCAGGCTATGGGAGCATTTTTCTCATTGGCAGTCATTTCTCTTCCAGCCCTGCGTGTAAGAAGAACTTCTTAGTTTGCATGCCTTTATGTTAATTTTTCTTAATATTATTTATTCTTTTAAAGTGATCCTAATGATTCTGTGTGCAGGCCTTTAGAAGGTTGGCAGTTTCAGTGGATGAACTGTCCAAAGTAGTCTCGGAAGAAGTACCTGGAACCTTGTCTTCATTAAAGCTGTCTGGCGTGGAGATTAATGATTTGACTTGCCAGCTTAACAATCTAAGGTGAACTTCTTTATTCAGTGTTTCTTGTCATTACTTCAAAATGTATATCTATTCATCTAGAGGACTTCATTTTTTCTTCTTCACTGTGTTTTGAAGGCAAAGAATATCAGGAAACCAATATGGAAAGAAAGTTAGAACAAATAAATCAACCTCTCGTGGGCGAAGAAGTAATTAAATAATAGACTGAACTCTCTTCTAGATTCAAGTGAACTGGAGTTTGTAAATGCTCGAGGTCTGAAGCTGGAAATGCAATCAGGAGACAGCGTCAGAATAGATTTTACCCTAATTTCAAGCATTCCATGAACATATTTTGTATTTTGGAATATGGATTAATATCTATTAGTTTCCATATATAGACCAAATGACTGGAATGCAAAGTATGTGCTTTGGCCTCTTTTCCTTGAAAAACAGAATGACGAAGACATTTTAGCCTGTACTTTTTGGGAAATATACTTAAACTACAAAAATCTAGCACAGTTATGACATATAAAGTTATACCATATATCTATTCTTTGTTCATTTAGTTTCCGTTCTAGCAGCAAGGGAAGATATTAGTAGTCTATAATGGAAAATATGGCAACATGCTGGGGGTTTCATTGGTTGCAAAATAATATCGGACATAGAGAAGTCGGTAAAAGCAATGACAGCAAAAGTTGACAAGCTTGAAATAAGCGAATCAAGTATGAGTAATCCATTCATAAGGTGGCTGTGGTGAAGCAAAGCACTGCCATTCTTTTCAAAGTACTCAATTTTAGTGTTTTTTTTCCTTGAAACACAAAGCATTCAGTAACCGTATAGTTTATCTGACTTGGTTCATGCCTGATCATGAATTTTACCCGACAGATGCTGGTCTTGTTATCATAGAATGTGAAGTAACAAGCTTCAATGGACTTTCATGATATGGAATTATGTGACAACTAAACCACAAAATGAATTATCCTGCAAATGATTTATCATTCATTTGCTTACTCAATTCTTAATGATATTGCAAGAAGATTAACGACTGAATGCTTGGTAAAACCTTATATTTGATATAGACCCTCAAAGTTGATTTTATTGCATGTTGCACCTGAGTTTATATTGATGGATGTTGGTTTGCTTTAATTGAAAACTTTCTCTCTTGTTTATGTCTTAGGAAAATATGTGCCAAAGGTTGATGCTGCCTTTTTTGCCCCAGCTTTTAGAATTTTCTTCCCAGGCCTTTTCTTTTTGTAGCATACTATTCTGAAATTTCCAATGATACATGAACAATCAGGATGAATAAAATTGGGGGATTAAAGAGTGTCCAAGCAAACAAGAACACAACAGAGATGAGGAAATGCAGGTATAGTGGACAGGTTGAGAAATGCATGTAATAGAGGCAGAAAAGTTGCACTAATTTAGGACATATGATGGAGAATCAACTGGGATAGGATTCCATCAAAAAAATTCGGATAGTGTAAGCATGTCTAATGAAGGTCCAAGGATGCCCCTGTATGCATGTGTGTTGAAATTTAAGGGGTTCGGGAACATAGATATACATGAGTGGAACCTATTGGAATGAAATTGGAAAATCTTGTAGCAACATTAGATGTAGTGCATAATGGGAAGGCTCAATGAGTAGGATTTGATAAAATCAATGTTGGTAGGTTCAACAAGGCCTGTCCAGAGATGGCCAATAATAGGAAAGCTTGAATAATGTGAATAGCTGGGTTAAGGCTTGATGGTTATGTCTTATTATAATTGGCAAGGAAACAAAATCAACAAGAATCCCCTGTTGTGGAACGTCATTTTTGAGCCTAGAACCTTGTCCATCTCAACCAGCATAAATCTTGAATAAATGCTGTATAAGGGGTTTATTCAGCTTAACACCAAAGTTTTATTCATCTCTAGCCAGCATAACTTTATTTTGGTCAACTACGTCATAACCACATTAACTTGCATAAATCTATTTGGCCAATAACTTTGACTTTATTCAACTTTTAAGATAGCCTTAATTCTTCTCAAAAGTGCAAAATAGTTAGCGGTTATTCACTTATTCTATGTTTCCAACCAAACAACAGTTTGCAGCTACTCTGGTTTATTCAAAGCTTCCAACCAAACAGAATTACAGATGTATTCATATGAAAACAAGATAAGTTGAATATACTGGAATATGAAGAAAAAACAACTTAATCTGATTTTTCTTATTCGCAAACCAAACAAAGCCCAGGCTGAATTTGGAAGCAGAATACAAGAAACAAATGCTAATTTATATATTCTACCTCTTTTCAACAAAACAGTCATTTCAAGATAAAGACTAAATCACCTTTATAGAAAGATAGGATTGATATTTCTTAAAAATAGTACTCATCAAGGTTTGCCTGATGGGTACAGGAGTATAGCCAATGATTGTTTCCGTATAGTATCAGTATGTACCGTACGAAGCTAAGGTGCGCCAACCAAGGGAGGGAGGGAGCACAGTCATCGTCATCACAAAGCATCAAGAGAGAGGAGAGAAGAAGATCAGGAGAGGAGAATCGAGAGATCAGGAGAGGA
Source organism: Elaeis guineensis (assembly GCF_000442705.2). Taxonomy (NCBI): domain Eukaryota; kingdom Viridiplantae; phylum Streptophyta; class Magnoliopsida; order Arecales; family Arecaceae; genus Elaeis; species Elaeis guineensis. Next base: position 13,902,633 of record NC_026006.2, on the reverse strand, counting down.
AAATCAAGAGATTGGGACAGAAGAATCAAGAGGGAGATGATTGGGATGTCAAGAGAGGTTTTAAGAAAATGGTTCTTTTGGGAACCAGAGTGACCGGCCAAACTATCCCGATAACCAACCAATCTGGTTCGGCACTCCTGAAACTATCCAGCTCAAGATGGTTCGACAATTCTTAGTACTCATAAATGCTTTACTTTTCTTCTCCTAACCTATTTACTCCATTTAACCTAGGAATAACTTTCTCCTATGAAATGCATTATTTTCCCCTCAATTACTCTATTTAACCCTACTACTAGATTTTTTTTTTTTTTGTTCTAATGATGTGGGAGGTGGTACTTGCTTAATTTTTTTAATGCTCACTGTACGTGAATCTTGGCAGTGGAGCAAATTAAGCTGGGATTACAACATTGTTTTTTTGTTCATTTTCTATACCTAAAAGATGCAATTAGGAGATAACAGATTTGTCCTGCCATTAACTCAATGGAGAATGTACTTTACTGGTGAAGGGGATCACTAAATGATTATAAAGGTTCACCTAGATAATTAATTTTTTGGGGCAATGATGTGCTTATAGCAAGAAGGCATTCTTCTTGAGATTCTAGGAGCTTAGGAGTATATTGATTTGTATAGGTCATGACAACTTGATTGGGATTTCTTGTATTTCAAAATATGGCTTGGGAAGAAGTATACTGGATTTAATAGTTTCTTTGGTTTGATTCTTGTAATTATCTAATAGCACAATTCTAGGATTTTTCAAAAATTTATGGAGCATTAGATAGCATGATTTCCTTTCTCATTTGTTTACCTGCTCTCCAGATGGTGATTGGTAGAACAGATGCTGGATAGGTCTCCATGAGTGGTTTAGCTTTTACAATGAGGAACGAGGAACTGCTACTGTAGCATGGTAGATGACATGGTTATGCTTTGCCTACAAAGTCTTCATGAATTTGGGAGTTTGTGGGATTATGGTTTGAAGACAATTTAGCAAAATTGTCATCTGGCAGAAACATCTCTAACTGGAGCAGAATCTTGATTGAAGTGCTTAATAAGCTTGCAAGGTTATTTGGTGTAAAGGGGAGATTCAGAGGTAACATCTAGGCCTTTTTCATCTATCGGATGCGTAACAAACATCTTGGGTGTGTTGTCCTTCAGCAGATAGAAAGACAATCTGCTACAAGAGATGACAAAAGAGGTAGACATATACCTATTGAAGCAACTTTCTCCTTTATTTGATCTTGATATTTCTCTTTTCAAGATTACAGGTGTGACAAATGAAAACTTGAAGAGCTCGCGAGAAACTTTTTTGGATGGAGAGAGGTGAGATGCTTTGCAAAGAAAGGGAAAGAGCGAAGCAGAAGGGTTTTCTTAAAGTTGGCTTTAGTGAGGATGGAAATTGATTAGAGCTAGTACTTTTATCTCATGATCTTTTTGTTTATTATAATAGTTTTCTACCCACTCTGAAAGATGTTATGCTAGATCAACACATGAAACAAGCTTGATCTACACATGAAAGTTAGTATATGCTCACCCTTCTTTTAGTTATTTGGCTATTACTAGATCAAAACAATTGCAAACCCTTTGTTGCATCTCTTATAACATTTCAATTTCTAAAGACCAATAAATGTACCACTTGTTGCTAGCCTTAGAGTTGGATATGAACTGAAAGGTAGGGAACAGATGTTAGGCGAATAGCTGGTTGTAAGGACCTTCCTCCACGCATGTCCCTATAGCAGTAATAACATGAAAGAATGTAAAATTAATTGCAGGTTCTTTCTTACTGACCCTTCTATCTGAGGCCAAACTTAGTCACGTAGAGGTATGTTCTGCATTGTTCCAATAAGCATTCGTCCAGATGTTGATAACAAGTGCTGACAAAGTTATAATTGGAGAAGATTCATGATGCAAATATACATTTCATAGCTTGGCATACTTCTTGAGAGTCTCTTCGTAGCTCTTCATGCTCTTTGATGCTTGTTGATTACATATTAGAGTAACCCTAGATGTTGACAGAAGTACTTTGCTCCCTGTGGTTGAAGGGTCTCTCTTTCGGATCTGCACCTCCCATACCTGTCCAAGACTAATTATCATGTTAAAAAAGCATCATATGGTTCAACATAGACTAATTGACAAAGTTTAAAAGTTTGTGGTTGTCCATAAAACAGATGAGGCTGCTTTGACCGCTTTCCTCCTGCAAACAGTCAAGTATGGCTTTTTTTTTTTTTTTTTTTTATTGTTGTTGTTTTTATTTGTATACAAATATGATGATTGAAGCAAAATTCATACATAACTAAACCGATGAGATTACACACAGAGAGCTGCAGTACAGTAACTGTAGATTTCTTCCTACAATCCTCATCAAATTTTTGATACATAATCCTGTATATTCTAAATCTATATATTTCATGTCAAGAACTTGAGAGTGACTGACTAGTTGAACAAGTTAGAAATACCATGTTCTTCTATGGTATACCATTTCCTTTTGTAGTGACATCATCTACGTGGAAGAACTTAGGTGCATGTGATGTGGGTGGAGGACAAGACCAGGATTAAATCAGAAAAAATTGCCTGGCCTTTTTTACTATAAGAAATATATATATGTTGAATCCTTTGACCAGGTCCTTGCTGGTGGTGGAAACTCTTGTTTCTAATCCCTATGACTTGTGGCTGAAAATATAGTTTGAAGTCGAGAAGATTAGGGAGTAGATTTGTTTGCTGTTTTTAAGAGATAATACATTAGGTCCTGATGGTTTCGACTTGCCTCTGTTTAAGAATTTATGGATATTATGTATTAGCAAGTGTTCTTCAGAGAATAATAGGGGGATGATTATGTGTATTCAGCTTTTTCATCAAATCTTTCTACAAAGAGATGTGAGGAAAATTAGTTTCTGGACCCAGTGCCCTGATATTAGCATATTTAAGAGGTTCTTCATCTGTTGTACCTACAGGCTTTTATCGAAGGAGCATTACCTTTGAGCAAGCTTTTTGTTGCAATTTGGTATACAGCCACGTGAAAAAGATGTAAGTTAGTTGCATCATTTGCACGGCTGACATGAAGCAGAGTGTACAGCATGTATGGGTTTCATTTTTTGACTGTAGATGAAGGATAAGCATAAATTATTGGGTTAGGTTTCCTTGCTTTTAATGATTGCATGAAAGGCTATTTCAAGAACTACTGAGGATGAAGGTAAGGGATCCTCTCTCTTTTGGTTATTATTATAGATTGTAAATGTTTGTTAAGTTGATCAGGACAAAATTCTATATTAGATTTTGTCATGGTCATGTCAAGAACAAGGGGCTGCATCTTGCATATAAGCAGATAATATTCTCATCTTACAGGAAATGACATCGAATATTCAAAACATTTTCCTGCTACAGTTTGTGGTGGTCTTGTGCCGGAAAGCCAACTTCCTAAGAGTTTTGAGATGAGGTTAAAAACTAATGAGGGCCACATGAAGTTGTTGTTCATGTTGTTTGGACAGTGCACTGCGATTAAATATTTAAACACCCTCTTGGTCTTCAACCCAGGTTTGCCCTAAACAAGAGCCAGAAGTCGCAGTTATGCAAATAATGTACATGAGAATGAGATTGTGTTCCTTGGTCTGAAAAGGCTGCACTAATTACAGCAATCCACTGTAGCCAGTTTCTTGCTTCCCTTCTAATCTGGCAACGAAAATACTGGACAAGATGGGAAATATACAAGCAAACATCTTCTGGGTGGTGGTTAGTGGGTACTCCAAGGTCTGCATGAGATTTCAAGACCAGCTTGGTAAGGTGGACCTATTCTTGGCAATTTGAAAGCTAGTAGTCTTAGTCTTTAAAAATGTCATGTAAATTCTGGGAAGTAGCACCATGATTTATATCAACAACTAAGTACATGAAAAAAGACCTAAAAAGATGATGTTAACAGGGTGAAAGCTTTTGTAGTCAGTGGAGAGGGTCTTTAATGGGTGTGGAGGCTTTTAATTGGTAAGGTGAAAGAGTTGAATTACGAAATGATCTTGGATAGTCATCTGACTTAAAGAAGTATTTCCCTTATCAAGAGTCACCAGATCTTCCAATGTCCTTGCAATTGAGGCAAAAGAGATCTCAGGCAAGAAGTGAACTAGTATTTTTTTTTGAGAGACCTGAGGTGGCTGCTGGCTGGATTTTGAGAATTGTTCACATCACTTCATCAGACCTACTTAATGTCATAGCTGGTGGAGGATTTCACTTTAGTCTCATCCTACAAATTTTCTTCAAAGTTTTTTCCTGTGATATTTAAAGAATACAAGACATCATTTGGTATAACCCTTGAATTTTACTTTATTTGCTTGGAGTAGATGCTCTCCCTTACAAGTTGGTTACCCTTTTTTTTTTTTTAATGAAAGAATGAAATTCCATCAAATTCATAAGGCAAATGACAAAAACATGATTACTCTTGCTGTTTTACTATTGCAGAGAGAATGGTTACATTGACTGCATCTGAAAACAATATCCAAGTGTGATCTCTCTGTATGCTATCTGTTGATAAAAAAAAGAGTGAGCTAACCTTTGTGTAATGTGAAGCATGTGTGTTTCTAATGACATAAGCAAATAGGGGTCATCACTTCATGGAATTGATGGATATTGTTTTAGTTTTTCTTCGTACATCTTGGTGCTTTTGTTCTTGTAGTTTTGTCATGATGGGCATCTTATTTTGAAAGCTTATGAGAAAAGCATTGTTGTAAGAGTGAGAGGGAAAGATGCCTCATTTGAAATTAAGGCCTAGTGCCAGAATGATTTATTTGGATATAAGAGCACTATGTCTCTTCTTTCATCCACCCCTAATATATGCCAGATTTCTTGATATTTTTTGAACTGCAATAATAGTTGTAAAAGGAGATGGACATGGCTATCTTTCTACTTCATAAAGCTGAAGGTTGATGAGTGTTCCCTTGAAAATCTAGGTGCTTTAAGATGAAGTGTGTGATCTGAGTAGCTAAGTATGTAATCTACCTATCATTCTTCTGTCATTCAGGTTAAATGAGAATGTGTTAATTTTCTTTTCCCAGAAGGCATTTGATTCATAAGATTGTAATATTAAGGAGATTATTGCTCTTCATAATTGAAATTAAAGATGTTGATTTGCTGGTTGATATCATTATCAAAGGATGACCCATCAGTACAAGTTCTCAACAGATGAAGCTAAGAAAAAAATATGTACAGGTTTGACTTCTCTGAGGAAAGAAGAATATCCTGAAATACTATGATCTAAAATTTAGTGTGATATCACCACCAGATGCAATCCCACCATTTGGAGAGAGAAAAAGGAGACACCTGAGTCAGGTGAAGCACCACAGACCTTAATCAAGATGATATGGAAGCCAGATGAACGACAGTCTCTTGGTATGCCTTTATTCTTTTGTTTTCTTCTCGCGGACTCTAGATAAACATTCTACGGCACTTGAAGACAACTTGATGATTGTATCTGTGTATGGTTATTGAGTTTGGTTTGTGGAGGTGCGAGTCAAAACTGGGTAGGTACTGTGCAGAAACCTATGTGTCCAAATGCAAGGTCTTGGAGCATTTCATGGCTTGAGGGTGCCATGGCAGCCTGCCATGAGTTCCTTTGTTGCATTGAGAGGTGGGTGGATGATGTTGGTAGTAATTGGTAATCAGCTCAATTTGCCAGCAGCCTGGCCGCATTGGTTTCATAAGAATGGTGGTTTCTCGGGAGCCTGCTGTCTAAATAATTTTGATAGTAAGTTACCGCCTTCAAATGTGATTATCCTGTTTTTCTCCGAAATAAAAGTGGATTAAATTGCAGTATGATTGTTAAGTGTGATGGTTGAATTTGTTACTGACCTTTGACTTACTAACCCCGAAGTTGAACTCTTGGGGTAGAAATTTTCTTCCAAGACATGGTCCAGATTTGTTTTCCAACTTCTTGCTAGCTATATATTAATTTAAGTGAAAGGCAGATGGTGTTTAGGTGCTGTCTCTGTCTTCTTTAATTCCAACCAATGGAGAAAATTATTACTACGTGGACTTTGGACCATCCAAGAAAACATCACAGCATCATTCGGTGATTCAAAATTTCAAAACCTCCTATTTGGTTGAAAAGTGTGAATGGAAATAAAGTAACCATAGTTAGCTGCGTGGAATCTAATTTTTGCTGGATTTTTTTTTTAATCTCACTGAATGATGTGGCGATGTTTTATTGGATGGTCCAAAATCCACGTGATAGAATACTTCTAACTGATAATTTCTCCAACTAGAGGTGGCTGATGTTTTCCAGGCTATCAACTTGCCTTGCCGACTTTTACCATTACCAATGCCATCTCTCAAATCCATAAGCCATCTTTTGGATGATCTCTAGATCAAATAATTGTCCTCTCATGTGACTTTTGGATAAGAGTGCAACTATGCAAGCAAGACAAGGAAGGACTACTTGGCCTACTGGATTGAAACGCGATTTGCCTTGAGCCAAAGAGGAAGATTAATTCTGTTGCTTTACCTGGATGGTTTTGCCCTTCTGGATAGGCCTGGCCTCTGCCTCTATTTCTTCGCCGAGCAGTGCTGGCTTGAGATGGTTGGTGGAGAGCTGAACACCGACTACTCTCCGGAATCCAGTGGCCACATAGGCTCCGAAGCTGGCCAAGGTTTCCGCAATGAGAGCCGACACCCCTCCATTCAGCACATCAAAAGGCTGATTTGATTGATACACACAACAAAAATTTTTCCCTTGGGATACCTCAATTATGTATAGAATAAAGAGGCGAGGGCATGGAATCAGACAGACATGGATTATTGGTTGAGTATTTTACCTGGCAGCAGGTTCTGGTGACCTTGAGCTTGCCTGTAACCTTTTCCGGCGAAAGGAGCTCGTACTCGAAACCGATAGCATGGAGAGTTGGGTCGATGGCCGCTGTCATCGTTGCCGGAGATGAAGATGGTATTCCTCTGGGGTCTGGAGCTGGTGCCATCCTCTTTGGTGCGAAATAACAAATTAAGTGGATTGTTTTATTTGCTCGACCTTTATGATGACGTAGGCTTCAAAGGGAGCCCACTCACCTACCTCTTCTACCACGCACAAAATAAAAAAATATATCAAGCCTGCACCTGCCTCTTCTGCGTACGCACATGCGTAAAAGAGAAAAAAAAAAAAAAAAACCTCCACCTAGAGATTATCTGTACAGTTAGTTGGCCATTTTTCTTTCTTCTACATTCTTTTCCAATGAAAAATGGTTTATTTCTCTTTCTCTTGTTGCTTCTTTTGATGGTCAGAGATTCTTTTCCTGTCTCCGTCCTTTTTCGTCAGCTGTACTCGTAATCAACGGATGGATTAAGGTCGAAGGCACCTCTATTACTGGAGCCCCTATGCCCAAATTGTTACTCTCCCGTAAAAAAAAGGGAGTATGAATTTAGAACCAAGCAAAGCGAGCCACGCTGAAGTTGTCGCATCCTCTTCATCACGTACCTAACCAAGATATGTGATCTGATGGCATGCTGATGCAAGCACATGGTTAGGTATCTCACGGGAGAGAGATCTGAAGCGACAGTGATTAGTTAGGGGACCACCACCGAATTCAGATGTCGACCAAGCTATTGGTGGACTCATTCTTTCAAACATATTTAGCTCTAATTATTAAATAGATGGGCTTAACGGCATCTACAGCTTCGCATGCGGCATAATTTATCAAGATATATTTAATTTATAATCAAAATCAAAATTGAAATATATTAGGACCAAAATTAGCATGATCATATCTCTCAATGAGTTTGATTCATGATAGAAATCAAAATCGAAATTGTAATGAAATTTGAATCCGAAAGAAAAATAGAGATTGAATTTTGGAGATCAAATCATTCCCACTCCTCTTAGAATAGTAGTAGAGATATGACTCCCTGAATTGAGCAATTTAAACGAAAGTCATTCATTTCTATTTATATTTTAAAGTCTAGTTCTTCCTAACTAAGCATGTCTTTAAAGATTTACAAATGGAATTAGTTGCATATGATCTTTGCTTGGATGGTATTACCTCTCGCCCTTTGGATAAGTAGCCTAGTTCAATTCCAAGCACTTTGACTCAGATTTGGAAGGCCCTAGTTTTGCAAGCTTTGGCTTGCTTAAGCTGAAGACTTAGAGAAGGTTGGTGGTTGGACTCCCTCCTAGCCTCAAAAGGAGGGAAGAAGTGCAATAACCATATATTGGCTATGGCACCACTAGCCATTGCTACATGTAACAAAGCTTTAGATGGTAGCACTTTCCCTAATAAAGCTTTTAACAGGAACTTTTTTGCTATCTGACATGTACATTTTTGAACCGTCGTGGAACTTTAATAGCTATTCGGTAACAAAATCGAGAACATATTTTTAATATCAAAAAATGATAATAAAAAAATTTTATAGTTCTTTTAATTATCTTATTATTTGTATTATTAAACACTATTGGTATAGAATATTTTTAATCTACAAATTACTTATTTTAATAATTTAAGCTAAATAATATATTAAATTGTGAATTTTCATATATATTACAAAAATGTAACAATATAACGGTAATTGTATTATAATATGATGCTATGATATTATTATTCCAACGTAATATATAATAGTATTATATTATTATATTACAACCATATTGTATTATTACAATATGATTATTAAATATAATAATCATGATAATAATATAATAATGTTATAATGTAACATAACATCATATAACATAATATAATATAATACACTAATATTTCTAGTATATTATATCATATTTTTACTACATAATGCTATCAAAACTATTCTTATAAACTATTATTAATTTAAAATAATTTTTAAAAATAATATAATAAAAAATTAACTATTTTTATGATGATTACTGTTGCCCAGCTAGATAATCCAAGAGGGAGAGGGGCCATGAATTAGGTTATTAAAAATTTTGACTAAGTAGTGCAGTGAATAAAAAAACTGAACTGAGATCAAATGAATAAGTGAAATAGCAAGCACACAAACACAATAAATTTATAGTGGTTCGGTGTACTTCAAACACTTATGTCTACTTTCTAAGTAATCTCTTGAAAATTTTATTATAATCTACTTGATTATAGTGAGTTTGTTTTACTCGGGCTCACAAATAAATCCAATAAATTTTAGCTTAGGTCAATCAATTAAAATCTTAACAAGTCTTATCCTAAGGCTTCCAATTTAATTCAGGATTTGGATCAACCCAACCTTTCAAGTTTCAGTCTCCACTGAAACTAATACAGAAATTTCATAATGAAAATGGTACAATAATTAAAATTTTTTTTGAATGGTTGATTTGTTGTCGTTGAAGCTCGCTTGAAGAAGCCTTGAATGCTAGCAGTGAATGCACTAGCTTCTTCTTGATTGCACTTAGAAAGAGTCAAGAGAAATTTTGTTTGAGGTAGGTGAACTCTCTTAAAAGCCAATGAATGCTCAAAGTGCTATTTTTCCTTTGAATAATGTTCTACCTTTTTGTTCCCTTCTCTTCTTTTTAAGTTTTGTTGATTCCCTCCAAGTTTTGAATGATTTGAATCTAAAAGTAACCGTTTCTAACCATTATAGGTGCAAAATAGTCATTGAAAATAAGTTTAGACAAAACTGAGCTGACTGCAAAACTAGCCGTTATGCTTGTCAGAAGCACTCGAGTCAGCTCAAAATGGTCTCGAGTTGGCTCGATTTAGATTTGAGCTGGCTTCGTTGCTTTTCGAGTTTGCTCAACTTCAATTCTCAAAAATATGGTGCTCTATTCCTCTGAGAGAGCCAGTTCCAATTTTAGATTGAGTTGGCTTGGTTCTTAGTAATCGATTTTCAACCTTCTATTCTGCTGAGAGAGTCGGCTTCGATTCAGATCGAGTCAGCTCGATTCTCAGAACTTGAAATTCAGCCTTCTGTCCTTCTGAGAGAGCTGGCTTAGATTCAATCCGAGTCGGCTCGGCTTCATGCCAAACTAAACATGCTAGTCCCAGTTCGTGTCTGAGTTAGCACAGTTCATAGGTGAGCTGACTTTGAATCTTCAATAAGATTTTTCTTGAGCCGTTTATCTTCAAAACTATTTTTTTTTTATTCAATTGATCTTCAAACATATTTTGAGCTTTCTAATAGTGTTTTCCTTATACAAAGATATTGTTTGAAATATTTGAGAGATATTAGTATCATTTTATGCTCTAATATTTTATAATCATTAAAATTATTTTTGGGATCAACAATCTTTTTCTTTTTGATGATAACAAAACATTGAGTATATAGTTATGCATAAAAAGTTGCTCAATGTAAAAAAAAATGTATAGTATCAAGAGTAAATAAATGTTATAGATATTTACACTTCATTGTACACTACATGCATAAATAATTGCTGTTTTGACAAGCTGTATAGAAGAAATATATTTTCACAAATCTTAGTTGCATAAAATTCTCTAGAGGTATCAATCTATTTAAATTTAAGCTCTCCCTCAATAAGTGCTTTTTATGAAATGGTTTACATATGAAATTTTTTGTCAGTAGAATAACTTTCATTTTAACTTACAAAAAGCTTCAAATATGTTCAAATATGCTCAATTACTCAATTTTCACCCCTTTTTGTCAACATCAAAAAGAAAGAATAAGTGCAAAGGAGTTAAGATAAACTGTAGCAAATATCCATTTATAGATAGCATTTATTATAAATTTGTATTGTTTACAAAAAGTTACCTTACAAATAATATAACATTTCACATCACACTACATAATAGAGCAAAACACTAAAGATGAGAGACATCAAAAGGCATTTTAAACCTAAGAGAGCTAGTCCTCATCAAGCAGAAATTCTATGATAGGCTCTAATGGATCAGAGGATGAGGAGGGCATAGCTCTCTTGCTTCGGATCCTTACAGAGGGCCCGAAGCCAAGGAGAGGAAAACTAGTGTTTGGCTTAACAAGAGCATTGAAAGGTGGTCTAACTGAGGAAGAGGAGGGGTGTGGCTGACTAGGAGAAGGTCTACGCTAGTTGGGAGGTGGTCGAGATCGAGATGGAGATATTTAAGCAATAAGCAAATCGATCTGAGACTCCATCCTCCACATAGTAGCAATAAGAATTTTGATGCTATCTTGATCAAAAATGATGGCATCCTCAACCTTTTTGGCAACTCGGATAGCCTGCATAGTCAGATGATGAATGTCTAAAGATAAATCAATGTGTTGACTCTGTAATCTCTTCAAGGTCTCAATCCTCCAAGTTAGCCTAGAAAATTTCTGACAAAGTACATTAAAATATTGCTGTGAAGACTGTCGGAGCACATCCCGACTCTGAAGCATCTGCTATTTGAAGTCGCTGAATATGGTCCTTATTTTCTCCACAACTTGCTGAACAACCCCTTCTGTACTGAAAGTCTGATGAATATGAGGGGTATGAAGAGAGCTAAGTGCTCTAGGATGTGCTCTGTTGTAGCTGACATGGGTGTCGGCGCAAGTGTAGGAGAGGATGGTTCAGCTACAGGTGCAGGAGAGGATGGTTCAGCTATAGGTGCAGGAGAAGATGGTCCAATAGAATCTGAAGGGAATGATGATCCAGATGCATGAGAGGGTATCCCCTCTCCTTCCCTCACTCACTGATCATTCACTTTCTTGTATTCCATCCAGTGAAGAGAGTGCTTGGTTTAATAATCAGTGTGTGTGAGAGTCTTGAAATCTTCATCCTCCAACTCAATTTGTGCATCCACAAAGACTAGAGTGAATACCATTCCATAGAGAAGACAGGCTTTGATTTTGTATCTGTTGGCAGCACTTGATTTGCTCTAACATCATAAACGGCAAGTTCATAGTCCTCCCTTCAAACAAATGGTGCATGACATCAAGTTCCATCTTGAAAATCTAATCAAATTTGCCGATCTTAAGGAAAATAATCCTGCTAATGATGCTGTGAAGAAGTCTTAATTCAGTTGACAGTTGGTTAACTTTATGAAAATCAAAGTTTTCTACATCTTCTCTGTAACACCCCACCCTTAAATCGGACGAGGGTACAACAATACTATAGTTGAGATGAGCTTTATTAACATCTTTCACAAGATTCTATAAATCTTGACTATCTTCTGATAACCTACTCTTATTTAATTCAATCAACTTCTCAATCCGCTAACACAAGCATTTCAATTTAACTCATCATCTCTCAAAATCAAATCCAAAATTTCATTCATCATACTATGCTTTGTACATATAGTTTAAAAATAAATATATTTAATATTTACTAATTTTATAATTTAAACACATATAATACATCTCAATATACATTCTTCTCATAAGCTATCATGAAGAGCTCAAACATACCAAAAAATCATAAAACATACCCTTCTCATTAGTTAACATGGCCAATCTTTTCTAATACTAGTGCTGATAATGATGCTGATACTTTACTTTTATAGCTGGCTAAGAGCTCCAAAACTGTAAACAAAAGAAGTGAGGAAGAATGAGACCTAAGTTTCAGTGATGAATAAACAATCTAAAATGGAGAAACATGAATGTTTAGCTGTAATATTGAATATAATATATAAAGCTGAAACTGCTGATATACTTTCAAAATTTTAATATGCTAGATAAGAATGAACCATGTAATGAAGTATACTGTTGCTGGGCTATTACCGACCACACCACAGAGCACCACTTTTATGCGCAGCTGATACATAGCAATGCATGCTGCTGATAAGCCCCATCGGACATGTTGAATTTTTTGCTGTTTACTGTTATTTGTGGTGTCGGCTATTTTTATACTGTATAAAATGCTAATGCTGATGCTAAAGCACGCCTTATGAGTTGTTCACCCTCATGAGTAATCTTTTCAATGAATACTAAATAAAGTCTCGAATGCAGAAAAGCTAAATTTCAAATGCTAAAAAGCTGACTCAAAAATATTTTCAATCCAAAATGAATTTTTATCCAAACTGAATACATATACACATATATGTTCTTGAATAACATTTCACTAAGGTTCATTTCCTGTTTTCAAGCTTGCATATACATATATAAGCTGAAGAATAATAGAAATTAAACTTACTTTTTAATATTAGTCTCTTTCATAGCAAATATCATAAGGAAAAATATCAAGATTAGATAGAAAAATTCACTCACCTCATGATAGCTACTTCATTATCTTGATGCTTGACTCACCCAAGGCACCCATTGAGCTCTCTACTTCTTCTATAAATTGGTACACACTTGTTAATGCTATGTTTATATGATACATAAACATGAGAATGCATACTTTGCTTCTTTATACTTATTTTTTAACCCTTTCAATCCTTGCTTTTATTCTATTCTGTTTTGCCCTATTTAGGGTTCACTAAACCTCAACTTATGGTCAAAAATTTTCAACAATTCAATCATATTTTATTCTCACAAGTTGTCTTAAATTCAGCCAACACAAATTTCAATCTATTTACTAAAATAATTCAGACTAATTTCAATGAATTCTGATAGTAGAAAATTACCCTCAAATTCTAGTTTAAACCCATAATTTGGTTCATCAAAATTTTAAATCTGATAATAATTATTCAAGATTCAATTTAAATCTAGTTTAGGGATTGAAATCTTTATCTCCCTGCTAGGATCAAGGCAAGTTCCTCTCTTTTTCCAAAATCAGCAATTTCAGCAATCTTTCTTCTTTCAATTTAAAATCACTTCTTCCAGCTAATTTTTTTTTGATTTTTGACTGAGAATATGATCTTCTCTAGCTCCCCTCCCTCTCTATTCTCTCTGTTTTAACTCAAAAATTAAAACTGCAGCAAGGAAGAATCGATTGACAAGGTTTGGAATACAAATAAAATAAGGAGCAGCTTGACACCTTGCTTGCTAGGTGTCAACCCCCAAAGAACCCAGCAATTAATGCACTTGTTGATGTGCTAACAAGTGGAATTTTAGCCCTTTCTTTACATAATAAAGCTGTTGAGTTAGCCCCCTAAGATTATCTTTTAAAATCAGAACTTAAAATATCTGGGATCCACCTATTTTTATTGCTCTACTGCAGCCGAGTCAGCTCATCTGAATCCTGAATCGGCTCACCACACACACACTGCCACCCATACACACACACACACACACACAATTCATGAAATTTTCATCTAATTAAATTCTCCAATTCCATCTTTGGTTAATAGTTCATTTCAATCCGATTCAACTCAGATTGATTTTTCATCTTCAATTCCCTATTTGCTATGAATTCTCATCAACTTTATGCTGATTTCTCCTTCAACTTACTAGGCATATTCAGTCCTAATTACACTATAACTTCTAATATTTCTCACTATTTTTATATGCTACTAAAATCCCAATACTGTGATATATCTCTTCATACTGCTAAAGTTTCAGTGCTATGATACCATTCTGCACCTTTCCTCTACACCATTCAAGTTTAACTCTTAACAATCACTAAGCAATTCTTGACAAATTTTTCTCTCTAATATTCACTACTTCTTTTACTTTAAATTTCATGAATCTATACTACAAAATCTGCCATGTTTATCATTTAAGATATCCCCTACAAATATCAGCTCATTCTATGCTCAATAACGGCCAAAAATTTAACTTCAATGCTACTATTATTGATTCAGTTCCTCAATTATTTTTTTTCTTAAATAATAACTAGATTTGTACTTTATTAATTCTAATCAATTGATATTCAAATTCTCAAGTATATCATGAATGAAATGCTATGCCAAATATATAAATGAATACTTCATACAAATTCATATTCCAAATATCATAAGTCACAACATTTTTGGTTTGGGATGTTACAATTCTCTCCTCCTTTGAAGACTTTCATCCTGAAATTCCATTATCTTTTAGCTTTGAAATAGATGTGGATATTTGCTTTTCATTTCATCTTTCCTTCCCTATGTGACTTCTTTCATATTATGATTCTACCATAAAATTTATTAAAAATTATGTCCTAAAGTCAATCATCTAAGTTGTAAATGATTGTGCTACTTATAATTTATATATAAATTATAAATTAATAAAAATTATTTAAATTTTTATCATAAATTATGCATCTTCCTTATTTGAACTCTTGTATTATGATGAAGTCCTTAAAACAACTTTTTATCAATAAAAGAGGATATATCATATAATTTTTAAATATTATTCATGACCAAATGGTACATTATTAATTAAGATGATAATATTTATCAAGTGTGTGTTAGATTTGTGCCCTAGAAGTCAATTGTTAGCTGACATATTATGTAATTTCAGGACTTAAACTTGTATATGTAATCTTTTTATTATCAATAAAGAGCTTTTTATTAACAAAGATAATTTTTGTATATTCTTAAAGTGTTAAGAATTTGAGACATACATTAATTAGTGATTAATTTTTAAATATTTCTGATCAAAAGATCGTCACGGAGGACAGTGATCAATTCATTTAAGACTGATGCGCGGTTCACCTTCCTTATGGGCAGATGAGTCTTGGATCTGCAGTATAGGAATACTGGGGTGAGGGTGTAGATGGTTGTTAGAAAATAACTTATACTGAGCATGACCAACACGAGAACCACATAGATGTCTATTCACTCGTCAGTGATCTTTTTAATGCTGTAGTGGTATGAGTGATCCTTTGACTTGTGGTGTCATTAGCTATTCACAGTGAGAGTACTGAATTTGACTATACGTTCTCTTGATCCCTAGCCATTCGAATCTTTGCTGTGTATGTTGGCTTTAGTAGGTTCAAGTTCGTTGTTTAGAGTAGGATATACTTAGAAAGAATTTATCGATCTTGGTAGAAAATGAGAAGCGATTTGCGAGACTGAGTTCAGAAAGTCTTTGGTCAAAGCAAGTGTAAATACTGGAAAAGAATTTTCACAAGATTTATAAATGAACATGAGTCAAGCCAATCTAACATATGACTGACAATGGAATCTGATGAGTTCTTCATGATCTCTGTCAAGTCGAAACTTACGATAGAAGGACTGAATCATATGATAACTGCACCTCAAAATTTATTTTTTTATTCTACTGGATTATCACTACATACTGCTAGGTGTCACTGATGGATTATGGGATTCATCAAATATCATTTTGATGATTGATGACCCTCGAAGGGTAGAATTGAAATTATTTCAATCTATCGAAAAGAGTTTCGATGATATTGTGATGGAGATCACAATATATCTTACTACTAGATAAAATGGAACCTATGGAGTTACACATTAAGGGATTTAATCGTAAATTTATCAATTGGACTTATGAAGTTTTAATTGGGTTAGGATTTATTATAATCCTATTAGGTTTATGAGAACCATGCTAGCATCTCGGGACTTCGATTTGATCAAATCCATAGCCTTGAACCTAACCTAAATCTATTTGAATTTAATTGGGCTCTTAATTGTGAGCCCAAAAAAATTTTTAAGTCAATTAGTTAGTATAATTATCTTAACATTATCTCTTCATTATTTCCTAATTATCTCTAAGTGATGTGTGGAATAAAGGGGAAGAATGGGTGATGCCTTCCTTCAATTTTGACAGGAACTGGGGCACCAAATCCCAGAATATTGCAAGAGGGGCCTACCCCCTCTTATATAGCATGGCATGGAGGGGAGAGAGAGAGGGGCCACGCCCCCTCTCTTGATCAAAACCCTAATGTGGGGTGCCAAAGAGTTGGCACCCCAACTACCCGACTTATATTCCATGGGTGCCTCTTGTATCTATCTTAAGGGGCTGATTATTTGTCAATTATATCTGATTCTATTGAGAATAAATCAGATTAAAAAGATAAAAAATTCTTATGAGATAAGAATGTACCTTTTTAAGATAATTAGATTCTTCTTTTGAGTTAGGGTAGTGCCTATATAAAGAGAATGTCTCTAGGGTTTCTAGGTGATAGAATTTTTTTGAGAAAAAATCTCTCTCTTCCTTCTCCATGCCTCCTCTCCTCCCTCTCTTCTCTTCCACGCCCAAGGGTTGGGCATCCCATATTTTCACATGCCAATAGTAGAGGTGCTATCTATCTATAGTGAAGAACGAGAAGAAGAAGAAAGCTGCAGATCAAGGAGTTGATCCCACAGTCTAGATCAAGGAGTTGATCTAAGTTCTAAGGCTAAGATTCTTCTTAGAGAAGAAAAATCTACTACGAGAAGATCAATTCGAGATTGATCTCGATGGATATCCATAGAGATCAGACATGTGTGGGGCTCAAGCATCTACAAATCTATGATCATTGGTAGCGATGAATATCTACCCGTGCTAAGATATCGAGATACGATCTCATATTATTATTTTAAATTTTAAATTATATGTTTATTTTTTTTTAGATTTGGGTAGGATTAGATTTGATCTTATACATATGGGGTTAAAGGGTTTATCCATTTATTTTTTTACTACGTTCAAAAAGAGTTTTTGAAATATACACATGCTGCTTATCCGGTTATCTAACAGTGGTATCAGAGTCACTAATTTTTAAAAATATATATGATCTAATTTTTCTATTAAATTTGAATATTTTAATAATTTAAAATCAATCTTGTGCTGATATAAGGTTATCTGGATATAGAGTTTATCCCATATATTGCAAAGATTGTCCTAACATAAGATTGATCGATTTTGAAAACTATTTTCAAAGCAAGTAAATCAATCTTTTAGATCTAAAAATTAGCATATATGATATATTTAATTTTAAGTTTAGATCTAAAATTAGAATGATTAAAAATTTACATCAAACTGATATAAGATTGTCCTGATATAGGGTTTACCTCCTATATTGTAAAGGTTGTCCTAGTTTGATGTGAATCAATTTTTTTTAAAAAAAATATTTTCAAAATATTTTAATCATTATTTTAGATCTGATTTTACATATATTTAATATGTGTAAATTTATTTTTAGATCTAAAATTTGATGTATATAAGATGCATATTTAATTTAGATCTAAAACTACATATATTTGATATATGACATTAGGTTTAGATCTGAAATAATTTCAAGATCCTAAATCACTAATTGCATACAATAAAATATAATCTAAAAATTAATTTTAGATCTGAAATTATGTTATTGTATGTAGGTATGGATTGAATAAATTAGATCTGGTGATCAAACTATAATTAGGGTCAAATTGATTAGATCAGACTAGAATCTATTTTTGATTTTGAACAGTTGATTGAACCTAATTGATGGCTGATTAAGATTAGATCAAAAGGGCTCAAAATCGAGTTTAGTTATAGTTGGTCGCATCGATTCACATTTTGATGTGAGTTGATTGACTCAAGATTGAATTTGACTCAGTGGTTCGGGCCCGTTTCAATAGGTTAATCTGATCGATTCTAATCGATCAATTTGGTGTCTAAGGTAAGTATTTAGATGATGGTTATTTAATTGATTCCATTGTTTAACCTGATCAATTTTGATTGGTGTTCAAAAAAAGTAACGAGGGGACCCCCACACATCTTAACTTACCTGGATATCTCAGGAGATTAAGTTTTATGTTACATTACTTGTTGACTCGAGTTCATTGATACCGACTAAGCTGGTTAGACATATTGATATGCTGACTGTTGGTGCAAAAATCCACTTGCACCGGAGAAGCTGGAGTCGAGGAAGTCGCGGTCGCCGCCGGGACCTG
Organism: Elaeis guineensis; assembly: GCF_000442705.2. Lineage (NCBI taxonomy): Eukaryota > Viridiplantae > Streptophyta > Magnoliopsida > Arecales > Arecaceae > Elaeis > Elaeis guineensis. The sequence continues at coordinate 13,884,076 of NC_026006.2, read as the reverse complement.
CAAAGGAAGTCTAAACCGGAGGTTGGGTTGCTCCGGCAAGACCCTCCGACACTCAAGTCAGTTCTCTGCCTCAACAAGAATGGAGTGCTCGAACGGAGAATTTAGCAGAGTTTTTAGATGAAAGATGAGAGCTTATTGAATAACGTATATGGAGCCCCCTTTTATAGGCGGAGGGGGCAGTAGCCTGATAGCGACATCTGTAACCGTCTGGCAGTGGGCTGCCCAGGGTCAGGCGGAGTTTGCTGCGAAGAGTAGTGGAGTGGACCCGTGGCTATCACCGGGGTGTGCCATGTGGAGTCTGTCGCGGGGAGTGGAGCGGTGTCTATTGTCGCGACTTGCCAGCGGATGGGAGAATCGCGCGGTATCCATCGCAGGAAGTGGAGCAGGATCGTGGCCGTTATTGTGGCCTGCCAGGGAGTAGTGGAGCTGCGCGAGATCCATCGTAGGAAGTGGAGTAGTGCTGTGACCGTGACTGCGGCCTGTCAGGGAGTGATGGAGCTGCGCGGAATCCATCGTAGGAAATGGAGCAGTGCTGTGACCGTTACTGCGGCCTGTCAGGGAGTGATGGAGCTGCGCGGAATCCGCTGCAGGAAGTGGAGCAGGATCGTGGCCATTATTGTGGCCTACCAGGGAGTGCAGATCCGTCGGCTGAAGTTCGGCAGCGGTCGGAGCTGATGACGGAGTCTGGCTCCCGTAGGAGTCCTCCTTGCGGTTGGAGTCGTGGGTGGAGCCCGGCTCCCGTGGGAGTCCGGGCGGAGTCCTCTCGGAGTTGAAGTCGCGGGCGGAGCCCGGCTCCCGTAGGAGTCCGGGCGGAGTCCCCTGCAATCAAAATCAGGTGCGAAGTTCGGCTCCCATAGGAGTCCGGACGGATCTTACCGGCAGTCAAAGTTGGCGATGAAGCCCGGCTCCCGTGGGAGTCCGGGCGGGGTCCCCCTTGAGGTCGGAGTCGTGGGCGGAGTCCGGCTCCCGTGGGAGTCCGGGCGGAGTCCTCTCGGAGTTGAAGTCACGGACGGAGCCCGGCTCCCGTAGGAGTCCGGGCGGAGTCCCCTGCAATCAAAATCAGGTACGAAGTCCGGCTCCCGTAAGAGTCCGGGTGGAGTCTACTTGCGGTTGAAGTTGTCGGCGGAGTCCGGCTCCCGTAGGAGTCCGGACGAAGTCTGTCTGCAGCCGTTAGAGTCGAGGATGAAGCCCAGCTCCCGTAGGAGTCCGGGCGGAGTCTTCCTGCAATTAAAGTCAAAAGTGAAGTCCGGCTCCCGTAGGAGTCCGGACAAGGCTAACCGACAGTTGATGTTGAGGATGGAGCCCGGCTCCCGTAGGAGTTCGGGCGGAGTCTACTTGCGGTTGAAGTTGTCGGCGGAGTCCGGACGAAGTCTGTCTGCAGCCGTTGGAGTCGAGGATGAAGCCCGGCTCTCGTAGGAGTCCGGGCGGAGTCTTCCTGCAATTAATGTCAAAGGCGAAGTCTGGCTCCCGTAGGAGTCCGGACAAGGCTTACCGGCAGTTGATGTTGAGGATGGAGCCCGGCTCCCGTAAGAGTCCGGGCGGAGTCTACTTGCGGTTGAAGTTGTCGGTGGAGTCCGGCTCCCGTAGGAGTCCGGACGAAGTCTGTCTGCAGCCGTTGGAGTCGAGGACGAAGCCCGGCTCCCGTAGGAGTCCAGGCGGAGTCTTCCTGCAATTAAAGTCAAAGGCGAAGTCCGGCTCCTGTAGGAGTCCGGATAAGGCTTACCGGTAGTTGATGTTGAGGACGGAGCCCGGCTCCCGTAAGAGTCCGGGCGGAGTCTACTTGCGGTTGAAGTTGTCGGTGGAGTACGGCTCCCGTAGGAGTCCGGACGAAGTCTGTCTGCAGCCGTTGGAGTCGAGGACGAAGCCCGGCTCCCGTAGGAGTCCGGGTGGAGTCTTCCTGTAATTAAAGTCAAAGGCAAAGTCCGGGTCCCGTAGGAGTCCGGACAAGGCTAACCGGCAGTTGATGTTGAGGACGGATCTCGGCTCCCGTAGGAGTTCGGGCGGAGTCTACTTGCGGTTGAAGTTGTCGGCGGAGTCCGGCTCCCGTAGGAGTCCGGACGAAGTCTGTCTGCAGCCGTTGGAGTCGAGGACGAAGCCCGGCTCCCGTAGGAGTCCGGGCGGAGTCTTCCTGCAATTAAAGTCAAAGGCGAAGTTCGGCTCCCGTAGGAGTCCGGACAAGGCTTACCGACAGTTGATGTTGGGGACGGAGCCCGGCTCCCGTAAGAGTCCGGGCGGAGTCTACTTGCGGTTGAAGTTGTCGGCGGAGTCCAGCTCCCGTAGGAGTCCGGACGAAGTCTGTCTGCAGCCGTTGGAGTCGAGGACGAAGCCCGGTTCCCGTAGGAGTCCAGGCGGAGTCTTCCTGCAATTAAAGTCAAAGGCGAAGTCCGGCTCCCGTAGGAGTCCGGACAAGGCTAACCGACAGTTGATGTTGCGGACGGAGCCCGGCTCCCGTAGGAGTTCGGGTGGAGTCTACTTGTGGTTGAAGTTGTCAGCGGAGTCCGGCTCCCGTAGGAGTCCGGACGAAGTCTGTCTGCAGCCGTTGGAGTCGAGGATGAAGTCCGGCTTCCGTAGGAGTCCGGGCGGAGTCTTCCTGCAATTAAAGTCAAAGGCGAAGTCCGGCTCCCGTAGGAGTCCGGACAAGGCTTACCGGCAGTTGATGTTGAGGATGGAGCCCGGCTCCCGTAAGAGTCCGGGCGGAGTCTACTTGCGGTTGAAGTTGTCGGCGGAGTCCGACTCCCGTAGGAGTCCAGACGAAGTCTGTCTGCAGCCGTTGGAGTCGAGGATGAAGCCCAGCTCCCGTATGAGTCCGGGCGGAGTCCTCCTGGAGTTGATGCTGCGATCGGAGCCCGGTTCCCGTAGGAGTCCAGGCGGAGTCCTCCTTGAGCTGATTCTGCTGAGTTCGGCTGTGGGTATTTTATACCCAACACCAGTCCCCCTACTTTCGAGTTTGAATTTCGAATGAAAGAAGTTCAGAGAGATGGGCACAGCCGAAACCGTCTCCTCGAATCCTGCGCACTGTCGCCCCCAGATATTTTGGCATTAAATGTGCACGTGCTGGAGTCTTTCCGGATCGCGGCGATACGAAGGGACCCTTCGAAATTCTCGCCGGTACACTGGCCCAGGTACGGCGCCATAATGGCCCTGCTGATCCATCAGCCGCTTTTAGCCGCCCGTCGGGGGGAGTGGGACACGTGCCGGGTGCGGATTGGCTTGGGGAGATTCGTGATCATTATGGCGCCGGATCCCAGGGTCTATTTAAACCCGTCCTCCCACCTTTAGGTGCCCTATTCTGTTCCAAAGTTTCTATCAGTGTCTGCCTTCTCTTCGAGAGCCCTGTTTCAGTGGGCATCTTCTCGAGCCGTAGGTGTCTTCCAAATCATCCCTGTCTTCGTCCCTCTGGTCCCTCAGAGCGATATAGGTTAGTTCCAGCACCTTCAACCTTCTTCCCACCGCCTAGGGACTTCTTCTCTGTCATTATTTTTTGCATCCCTCCGAGTTAGTTTCCTGTGGCCTCTCGTCCCCCATCCTGTCCGTCTTCTTAGGGACCTTTAAAGCCCTCCTTCGAAACTACCCGAAATGTCATCTGGCTCTTCCGCTCCCTGCAGTTCCGGGAGCTCTTCCGCCTCACACCCCCAGGTCCCCTGCTCTGTAGACGAACCTGCGTCTGGGGCTGGGCTCCGCCCGATTTTTGCACCGGATGCCATTCCATGTTCCCTGACCTCGGAGGAACTCCTTCTTATAAGGGTTCAGTATGGAGTTCCTCCGGAGTACGACCTGGAGCTGTCTGGCCCTTCTGACCGGGCCAACACTCCCCCATCTGGTCTTTTTTGTTTGTACCAGGAAGCATTCCGTGCCGGACTCCGGCTTCCGCTTCCTCCCTTTGTTGTTGCCCTCTTCCGCTTCTTAGACATCTCCTTGGCTTTCGTGGCTCCGAATTCTTTTAGGTTTTTGATAGGATTTCTCTCCCTTTGCCACATAGTCGAGGTCCAACCATCCCTCTCCCTGTTTAGGCACTTTTATACTTTCAAGCGCCATCCTTCGGCGAAGGACTGGTGGTACTTCTCTCCCCAGTTTGGCAAGAAGGGGTTGCTGAAAGGCGCCCCTTCTTTAATCCACAATTGGAAGGAGAAATATCTCTTCGTCCACTGCCCGACCTTAAGACTGGGCCTGCCCCCTTGGGGCTCTCTGAGGGATTCTGTCCGCCGGGCCCCCAGCCTGGGGGAGGATGACCTCCAGGCTGCCCGGAAGCTTCTAGCTTCACTCCTTTCCTTCCCAATCTTCTGAGGGAGCAATTTCTTTTCAACATCGGCCTGAGTCCCCAGGATCCAGCGAGTATTCATCTTTTACCTTATCTTCTCTTTTCATGCCTTTCTCCTTTTCCTTTCTCTTTTTACCTCTTCTTCCTTCTCTCTCTTTTTCCCCTCTGTTTCTTTCTTTCTTTCTTCCCCTTTCTTCTCTCTTTTTTTTTTCTTTTTTTTTTTTTTTGACTTTTGATTGATTGGTTTGCTTCTTTTTCTTCTTTCCTTTTCTCTCTCTCTTTTTCTCTTTTTCTTCTCTTTTTTTTTTCTTTTTTTAGGAATGGACGCCGAAGCAGCGCGGATGCTTGCCAGGGGCCTTAGGGCCCACAAGAGAAAGGGCGCTGCGACTTTCGGATCGGCGAAGAGGGCCAGGGCGGAGGAGTCGAGCTTAGCTGCACCCGTCCAGGCGGCCCCGGCCATCGACATTCCCTCGGATGTCGAGCCAACGGCTCCCCGGGCCTCCTCGAGGAGCCTGCCGACTGGGGCTCCCATTTCGGGGGTCTGCTCCACGGAGGCGCCCATAGCCGAGAGGAAAAGAAGGAAATCGGTGGCCCGCAAGGCGAGTAGCCACCGAACTGCTGCGGACGAGTCCCTCTGCTCTGAAGAGGGGTCGGAGAATCCCTTCAACGATAGGGACTTGATCAGGCGGCTGATCGACGGCTGCATTCTGCCTGACGTCGTTGAGAGGATCGACTGCGTCGATCCTGAGCAGCGGGCCTGGGACTCTTTGGGGTCCTTCCTTGAGGTAAGCGGATCTTCATTTACATGGCTATTCGGCCTTTGTTCTAATTCCCTAGCCGCCCTTGCAGATTGGGCACCAGCTCTTCGCCTATATCGAGGCGGTGAGCCGTGCGAGGAGGGACATCCTTCAGGTGGAGGAACGCTGTCAGGCCGAGGTTGCTCGCCTCCAAGCAAAGACGGTCGAAGTAGTCGCCCTCCAGGAGGCCCTGGAAAGAGAGAAACGAGCCCGGGAGGAGGAGAGGCAGACCTTGGAGGAATCGGCGAGAAAGGCGGAGGCCGAGGTCACCAACTTGGTCGAGCAAACTCTGATCCTGATCTCGGAGGCCAGAGTCCTTGCGGTAGAGGAATTCAAGGCCTCCACGGAGATGAGGGACCTGAAGGTCCAATTTGGCCAGGAAGCATTCATAAAGAGGTTCGAGCTCTACCAAGAGAAGGTGGCCAAAAAATTTCTAGATCTCGACCTCAGCTTCCTAGGCGAGGAGTCTGAAGATGAGATCGGTCCCTCGCCAGCCGCCACTGCTGTCGCAGCCCCCTTGCCAGGGATGTCGAGTTCTCCAACCCCCGCCCCCGAGGTCTGAGACCTCCGATCTTGTACCTTTATTTCGTCATAATTTTTCTTTTCTGTTTGTCTTCAAAAATCATCCAATCAATAAAGTTGAATTTCTTGTTGCGGACGGCTTCTCCTCCCCCCCTCCTTCTCTCTGTTCTCCTTCCTGCAATGAGTCATGCTTTGACGCTTTTGCCTTCCGATGGTAGTGTCCTGCAGAAGCACTCCCCCTGCCCCTGGGGGTCCCGCTGAAATTGACGATCCAACGGCTGAAGAAGGAAGTCCTTCACCTGACAAAGAAGTTAAAGAAGATGGAAGGCGAGCTCCGCAGATTGAGAGAAGGTCATTCTGAAGCCACCGCTGAGGCCACCCACTTTCGAAATCTCCACGTGAAGGGGATCATGGAGTATAGCCGTAGGAAGGCAGACTTCGTGAAGGAACTCAAGGAATGCAAGAAGAGCGCCAGCGATCGAATTTGGGCCCAGGCCGCCAGGATCAGCGCCCTCAAGGTGGAACTGTCAGCTGCGAAGGGGAAGATCGGCCAGCTGAAAGGAAATTCATCCCGGCTCTTGGCCTGGGTCGACGGTGACCAAGAGTGGTCGAAGAAGGTCTCCGACCTTCAGCAGCAACTTCAGGATGCCGAGGTGAGCCACGACGTGCATCGGGCTAGCTGGCGCAGGCAGGTGGAAGAATATAAAGGGAGGTTCAGGGCGGCGGCCGACGAAGTCGTCCGTCTCCAGAGGCAGCTGGCTAGCAGGGTACAGCTTACTTCCGCCCGAGATTCTGATGAGCTCCAAGCCCTAAGAGGCACCGTTGAGGGGATTTCTGTCTCCCTCGAGGAAAAGACAGCTGAGCTGCAACAACTGAAGATCCAACTGGCATACGAGCAGCGGGCCGTCGCGGACGTGGAGGCAGAATCCGAGGTCTTGAGGAAGAGGCATCGAGAGGCGGAGGCTGAGAGCCAGCGACTTCGTCGGGCGCTCCAGGATGCGCTGCAGAAAAGGGGAGAGCTAGAAGAAGAAATTGAGAATCTAAGGCAGTCCTGGTTAAGGGATGGAGTAGATAATTCTAGGTCGGAGGGAGCAGGGCCTCCTTAGAGCTCTTTTCGTCTTTCTGTCTTTTCATGTATTTACTTTTCTTTTTGTCATTTTGCCTTTCTTTCCTTGGCCTTCCGGGCCTTGTAGCGTGTATATCGGAAATGGAATGAAAAGGGCATTTTGTGTTACCTCGTCCGCGCGTTGCACTAAATTGCCGTCCGCCGAACTTTTCTTGTCGTTTGACTTGTCTGATGTAGACATCGTTGGGGGGGCACCCGATCGTCGATGCGTTAGCTCGCCTTTCTCGTCGTACATGGCCGCAAGCCCGAGCTTGGCCGTCCGGGCTCCGCATTATTTCGGGGATGTCGTTGTCTTCCTAACCGGTGTCAAAAGTCTTTTTAGAGGCTGGGGGTGTTCAGTAGGAACTCTCCGTTTCAGTTGGGACGAAGTCCTTTAGGTCTTTTGGTGCGGTTCATCATTCATCTGTTCCCGTCGTAGTTCGTCATCCTTCCTTTTTAATTTTTCTCCTCTTCTCAGAGTGAGGGCCCTCCTCCCGCTTTTCGCGGGGTTGCATAGAAGCAAGGAGGTGCCGCTGAGGGGCTTTTTCCTTTCATCCGATCTTGTTGGGCGGTCGGGTTTCGCCGCCATCAGCCCTTGCTGCAGAAGTCGCAGGTGGAGCCCAGCTCCCGTAGGAGTCCGGGTGGGGTCTTCCTTGGCATCGTGTACGGAGCCCGGCTCCCGTAGGAGTCCGGGTGGAGTCTTTCTTGGCATCATGGATGGAGCCCGGCTCCCGTAGGAGTCCGGGCCTTCCACTTTGCTCGAGCCAGGGCGAGGTTCTCCTCCCGTTCCTGGCTTGGCTGTGGGGGCGCGTTAGGGTGCTGTAAGGCCTCTCCCCCCATCCGGTCTAAAAGAACCGGGCCTTTGACTTTGCTCATGTCAGGATGAGGTTCTCCTCCTGTTCCTGACATGGCTGTGGGGGCACATTAGGGCGTTGTAAGGCCTCTCCCCCCATCCGATCTAAAAGAACTGGGCCTTTGACTTTGCTCATGTTAGGACGAGGTTCTCCTCCTGTTCCTGACATGGCTCTGGGGGCACATTAGGGCGTTGTAAGGCCTCTCCCCCCATCCGGTCTAAAAGAATCGGGCCTTTGACTTTGCTCATGTCAGGACGAGGTTCTCCTCCTGTTCCTGACATGGCTGTGGGGGCACATTAAGGCGTTGTAAGGCCTCTCCCCCCATCCGGTCTAAAAGAACCAGGCCTTTGACTTTGCTCATGTCAGGACGAGGTTCTCCTCCTGTTCCTGACATGGCTGTGGGGGCACATTAGGGCGCTGTAAGGCCTCTCCCTCCATCCGGTCTAAAAGAACCGGACCTTTGACTTTGCTCATGTTAGGACAAGGTTCTCCTCCTATTCCCGACATGGCTGTGGGGGCACATTAGGGCGTTGTAAGGCCTCTCCCCCCATCCGATTTCGAGATAGTCGGACTTTCATTTTAGGTATGTTAGGACGGGGTTCTCCCCCGTTCCTAACACAACTTTGTTTCAAGCTTTTGGAGGGGTCATATCCAGTCGTAACAAATCCACGCCAGATGGGAAGAGTACGTTAAGTAGAAAGAAATTTAGATTCAAGGTGAAGTCGTAAGTGATACATTTACAGATTTTTCGAGTTCCACGGTCGCGGGTGGTCCACTCCTCCTTAAGGCCCTCCGGTGATGGAGTCGATGGTCCCGATGGGAGGCCGGTCCCCGGGTTGCTCCTCCCTTCTTGGCGGTTCAGGCTGCGGAAGGGCCCTTGGCCGATCTTCTCTACCCTCAGGCCTGCGTCGGATGAACCTGTCGAGTCGACCTTGCCAAATGAGCTCCTCGATCTCGTCTCGGAGCTGGATGTATTCCTCTGTGTCGTGGCCGTGGTCGCGGTGGTAGAGGCAGAACTTGTTGGGGTTGCGCTTCCCGGGGTGTGTGCGCATCCTCTCCGGCCTAGAGAGCTGCTCCCTGACCTCCATCAATACCTGGGCCTTCGTGTAGGAACCATATCTAGGGTTTCAGGGTTAGATCTTGAAACTTTTTCAAGATCATACAGCGGAAGACTAAAATAAATCAAAATTTATTTTCTAAGATCAGAAAATCCCTAGATCTAAGATCCTATTACATGATTATTACATAGCATTAAATCAAAAATTAAAATATATATAAATATAGTATGAACTACATGTTGATCATATCAACATGTTTCTATACTAGCCGCATCTAATGTATGCATTAAATAATAGATCAGATCTATTACCTTGCAAGTTAGATGCTCTAACCTCACTGATCCGGGCTTAAGGATGATGTTGCAAGCCGCACATGCGTCCGGCCTTTAGGAGTCGTCCACACGAGCCCACGAATCTCGATCAGAAGTCCTGCTTCAGGAAATCAGCACAGTATGCTAGTACTGCGCTGATCCTTCTTTGATGGTTGATCAGGTGCCTCCTTCTTCTTGATTTGGACTCTTCCAAAGATGAAAAGTAGAAGGAGGAGTTTCAGATCTGAGACACTCTCAGAAAACTCAAGATGGAGGGAGGAAAGATATGAAAACAAAAACCCAAGAAGAAGACCCTCTTCTTCTTCACATTTTTCTCTCTAGATACCCAAACTTGCATCTTTTATATCTCCACGACCCAAAGGTATTTCTCTCTGATTTTTGGATGACAGAAAGGCCTCTCAAATATCTATCTCTCCTTAAAATTTTATAAAGAAACTCATCTTATATAGAGAGATATGATAGAGTCATTGTCTAGGTCAAACACCTAGTCAAGGCTTATCCAAACATGGCAAGTTAAGGGACGCCCAACTCTTGAGCACCTCCTCCATATTTTTGTGCATGGATCACCAGAAAAGGGTGTACAATGTAAATCCTAAAAGCCATGAAAATTTTAAAAAAAATTTGGATAAATTCGGTGCAAAATTGAAAGAGTTTTGGATTTCTAAAACTCTATCTCATAGAATTCGAAATCCAAACTTATTGCTTTTAGATTTGATCCAAATCACCTTCCATGTAAGAAAGAAGAGAGGAGACCTTTTGTGAACGTGGGAGAGATCTGGGAGAGGGCTTTTGTCGCACAAAATAAGTGGAGATTGGCGTTGAATAAGAGAGAGGGCGTGGAGAAGGTTTATGTGGCGCAAGGTGGAATCCTAGTCCTACTAGGATTCTGTCTCATAACTTATTTTAATTTGGTTTCCCAAACCAAATCAAATCAAAATTAGATCAACCCAATTAAAATAGGTCTTAACCTAATTAAAAATCTAATTTAATCAGATTAAATTAGATTTAAATCTGATTTAATTTTCTAATCAAATTAGAAATTAGATTGACCCAAGTCCTAGTTGAACTAGGACTAGTCTTTCCTTGCACTTGGCTTATCCAATAAACCAATTGGACTTGATCCAATCAAGCCCAAACCAAATCTAATTAAATCATATTTAATTAGACTTAATCTTAGCCCATTGGCTTAATCAAATTAAGCCAATTAGCAATCAAATTGCTAATCGATCCTCCTGCAACACTTGCACTGGGTTAAATGTCAATCGTATTGATTATTTAACCCTATAATGATTCTTAATCGTTGATCAACCATCCGATCGGATCATGAACTCTAATGTGCGTGACCTCATAGGTCCGAACCTAAGTCGGTAGCATAGAAATAAATTCTTATACCAATCGAAGTGACTATCTAGCAATGGTACCCGACGTCCGGATAGGTCGAATGTGTAGAACAACATCCTTAGAACCCATGCGGATATAGTTTTCATATAATTCATCTCCTTGACCAAAATGATCATAGGACACCCCAGAGCTCAACTGTCAACTCTGATCAGGTTGTCCACATTGTATTTCAAAATATCAAATCCATCTGATGGATTACCCTAGCCAAGGTTTTGCTAAATTGAAATACAGCGACTCATTCTTCTCCAACTCTTGGAGTGGTCAATCCCATCTCGATCACACTCTGACTTCGCAAATACTTGACTGTGCCCAGAAGCCTTCCATCCCTGAATTAGAAATTCAGTTAGTCCGGTACCAAAGCACAGTGAGTTGCTTGCAAGTCACTGAGGTGATCTCAAGTCTAAGGGACACTTATACCTATATCCCATCAGAGACATTCTCGACAGCAGAATGCTCTGGAGTTGGTCACGTTCAATGACGATGTACCCTTACATCTCACCTGTATGCCATACCAGTGTCTCCACACTCTTTGGTTAAGAGGACAACCAACCCATATGGCCTACAGCGACCTATGCTCGATAGAAGCTGTCGTCCTTATTAACAGCCTATCATTTGATCGTGAACAGTTTTAAGGACTAATCGATAAATCCTCTCTTTATCGAACCTAAATAGTCCTAAGGACTTCATCATAACAACGGAGTTCATTAGAAGATGAAAGCTTATGATGAAAATGCCAAATATATTTTATTTATTAACAAATCAATTACAATACTTGGTTGCTCAACCATCAACAGCTTGACGATTGGCTTTTTGGGACACATTTCCCAACAACTCCCACTTGTCCTAAAGCCACTCGGCACAGTATCTAATACCCATCTTCGACTTGTGGTTGTCGAACTCCTTTATTGCCAGGGCTTTAGTGAAGGGGTCGGCTAGGTTCTCCTTTCCGTCGATCTTCTGAAGGTCGACGTCACCTCGATCCACGATCTCTTGGACCAGGTGGAAGCGGTGCAAGATGTGCTTCGTCCGCTGATGTGCTTTGGGTTCCTTCACCTGAGCTATGGTACCAGTGCTGTCGCAGTAGAGCAGGACTGGACCATCGAAGGAGGATGCTACTCCGAGCTCATTGATGAATTTCCTCAGCCACACAGCTTCCTTCGCGGCATCTGATGCTGCGATATACTCTGCTTCACAAACAGAGTCTGCCACAGTATGCTGCTTGAAACTCTTCCAGCAGATGGCTCCACCATTCAGAGTAAAGATATAACCCGACACACTCCTGCTGTCATCATGGTCAGATTGGAAGCTAGAGTCTGTGAACCCCACAAGTTTCAGATCTGACTCGCCATAAATCAACCATTGGTCCTTAGTATTTCTCAAATACTTAAGGATGGCTTTGACCACTTTCCAGTGGTTTTCTCCAGGATCAGATTGGTATCTACTCACTACTCCTAGTGAGTATGCCACATCTGGCCTTGTACATGTCATGGCATACATGATAGATCCCACGGCTGAAGCATATGGGACTCTACTCATATGCTCTCTCTCTTCAGGAGTTGTCGGACAATTCTTCTTAGAGAGAGAAATTCCTTGGCCTATCGGTAGATAGCCCTTCTTGGAATTCTCCATGCTGAACCTCTTCAGTACAGTGTCTATGTACATGGACTGGGATAACCCAAGCATCCTTTTAGATCTATCCCTATAGATCTTCATCCCTAGGATGTAAGATGCTTCACCCAAGTCCTTCATGGAGAACTGTGATGACAACCAAACTTTTATTCCCTGTAGTGCAGAGATGTCATTCCCGATTAAGAGAATGTCATCCACGTACAAGACAAGGAATACCACAACTGGACCATTTGCCCATTTATAGATGCAGGGCTCTTCTCCATTCTTAATGAAGCCATACGTTTTGATCACCTTATCAAAATGCATGTTCCAACTCCGAGAAGCTTGCTTCAGTCCATAAATGGATCTTTGAAGCTTACACACCTTGGACTCATCTGTGGATGTAAACCCTTCAGGTTGTATCATATACACCTCTTCAGTCAGCTCTCCATTCAGGAAAGCTGTCTTTACATCCATCTGCCAGATCTCATAATCCAGATGGGCAGCTATTGCAAGCATTATCCGAATAGATTTGAGCATTGCCACAGGGGAAAATATCTCGTCATAGTCAATACTATAACGTTGACGATACCCCTTGGCAACCAGACGGGCTTTATAGGTCTCCACCTTTCCGTCTGCGCCCCTCTTCCTTTTGAAGACCCATTTACACCCAATGGGTTTAACCCCTTCAGGTGGGTCAACCAATGTCCATACATCATTGACCTTCATGGACTCCATTTCGGATTTCATGGCTTCAAGCCATTTCTCAGAATCAGGTCTCTGCATTGCATCCATATAGGTGATCGGATCCTCATTATTCTCATCAAGTTCGATGGGATCACCGTCCCGGACCAAGAAACCGTAGTATCTGTCCGGCTGACGCGGTACTCTATCGGATCGCCTTAATGGTACAGGTATATTGGGCTCCGGATCTGATCTAATCATATCCGACTCAGGTTCAGTTATTGGTGTCGGTCCTTCTACCTGTTGAACTTCATCAAGTTCAACCTTAGAGGCAACGGTTCCTTCACCAAGGAACTCCTTTTCTAAAAAGATTGCCTTAAGGCTGACGAACACCTTTTGTTCATCAGCATGGTAGAAAAAATATCCTTTTGTCTCTTTGGGGTACCCTATGAATGAGCATTTGTCAGACCTAGGTCCAAGTTTGTCTGTGACTAATCGTTTGATATAGGCCGGGCACCCCCAGACCCTAAGGTGTGAAAGTACTGGCTTACGTCCCGTCCATATCTCATATGGAGTCTTAATTACAGACTTACTTGGAACCCTATTTAATAGATAACAGGCCGATTCGAGTGCATATCCCCAGAAGGATATCAGCAAGCTAGCAAAAACCCATCATGGATCGGACCATGTCTAACAAAGTCCGATTCCTCCTTTCAAACACACCATTATGCTGTGGTGTTCCTGGAGGAGTCCATTGAGAGAGAATCCCATTCTCTCATAGATATGTGAGAAACTCACTAGAAAGGTATTCTCCTCCTCGATCAGATCGAAGAGTTTTAATACTCTTCTCAGTTTATTTTTCTACTTCACTTCAGAATCGTTTGAACATTTCAAATGAATCCGACTTATGTTTCATTAGATAGACATATCCATATCGGGATAGGTCATCCATGAAAGTTATGAAGTAGAAATATCCACCTCTAGCACTGGTGCTCATGGGCCCACATACATCAGTATGTACTAGGCTTAAGAGCTCAGTAGCTCTCTCACCTTTTCTAGTAAAAGGTGACTTGGTCATTTTATCAAGAAGACAGGACTCACAGGTTGGAAGTGATTCATAATCACTAACTTCGAGGATTCCCTCTTGAGTCAACCTGTTTATTCTGTTCTTGTTTATATGACCTAGCCTATAGTGCCATAAGTAGATATCTGACACACTATCTAATCTAGGGTGCTTGCCAGTAGAATAGACTCTTATCAGGCTTGACCTTTTTGGTCTGGCTCTGCACAGATGTCCCAGCCTGAACTTGCACCTTCTTGACTTTCTTCTTCTTGTTCTTCTTTCCTTTCTCAAAGGGTCGAGAACCAGAAGATGAACCTCCCACTGAGTTCACTGAGTTCACCGACTCCTTGAGGAGTTGGTGATCCTTCTCAAAGTTCTGAAGCAACCCCATTAACCCATGGTAGTTTACTTCAGGCTTTGTCATTCTATAATGAGTGAGGAATGGGAGACAAGACTTGGGCAGCGAGTTCAGTATTGCATCTTTCCCAAGCTGCTCATGCAAGGGAAAGTCGAGCTTGCTCAATCGTTCCATCAGCTCGATCATGTACAATACATGATCAGTGACAGAGACTCCATCCCGTATTTTGGCATTGAAGATGGCACAACTAGTCTTGTGCCTCTCTACGTCATCGGGTGTGCCAAAGGTATCCTCCAACACTTGAAGCATGTCCTTTGGCTAAGCCGTCTCGAATCTGCGACTGAACTCATCGCTCATGATAGCAGCCAGCATGATACAGCGCACCGTGGTCCGATCACTGAGCCACTTCTGGTAAGTGTCTCTGATTGTTCCACGTGCATTGACAGCTGGCTCCTCAGGTGCAGGATCTAATATCACATATAGGATCCGTTCATGCTCCAGGACTATCTTCAACTTTCGATACCAGCTATCGAAGTTGGGTCCCACCAACTTATCATTGTCCAACAATGATCGGAGCGATAGGGAAGTGGCCATATTTGTACAAAGGAGAACCATAACCTAATTAGTAATTGATTCATTAAACCTAAAGATTTGGACTTTAATCAAAAGGTTTCTCCCACTATTTTATTCGAATTGGTAGCCTCTACCTCCAACTCGAGGAATTACCCTAATTCCTTAGCGGGTACTAGAATCCACTTAGACTGCACACAAGCCCAACTTTGGTTGGCCAACCCATGTACATCTAAGGGTAGGTTCATAACCAATTGTTTCTCTAAACAATTTCTAGTAATTTTAATTTTGCCCCAGAAACCTAATCAGTAGGCTTTGGCCTCCACTGTAAGGATCCGGTTAGGTCCAACCATTAACATGATCATACTTGGTGTATCTAACCAACGAATGATTAAGCCCAACTTTGGTTGGCTCACCTAACCACCATTAGAGAGACACTTCCAAGTCATCATATGATGAGTGATAATTCCATTAGTCAACAAGCACCAGGCCTTTGGGTCTGCAATGATTATTGAGTTCATGGACTCATTATCAAACACCTTAATGGGAGGCTATGACTTAGTTATCTCCATAACTTTATCATTTTAAGGACCTAATAATTTTAGAGGATTAAATAATATAGAGGATGAGGTCAGATGAACCAGCTTATCATGATCCTCCCACTGACTTCACCAAGTCAGCTTAAGGGAGACCATTAAAAGGGCTGGTCTAGGAGCACCTAAATCAGTCACACTGATTTACCTAGCTGACATGGGTCAGCTTGAATAGTCAAGTGATCCGATCAAAACATAATTTCACCAAGAGGCCAGGTAAGTTCGATCAGTGGGAGGGTCTGCCAAAGCTTGCCTTAGACACCATCATGAATGGCCAGGTAAGCGGGCTCCCAATTAAAAACCACCGGTCTGGTTTACCTTAGACACTAACTGGTTTAATTAGTTTCGATTAGATCAACCTAACAGTTCGTGCTAGACCGCTTAGCCAAGAATCAAGTCCATTTGGTTCTCGTTAAAGACATGGACTTGACCAACTACAACTATTGTAATTGATCTAGAGAATCCTTGACCTAATCTAAGATAACAATTGATTAGATTTAGTCAATTCTCTAATTAAGTCCATCTTTAATCTAACCATAGGTCTAACCCAATTAATGGACCTAATTTCCACTAACCCATTAACCCAATGTGTTATGATTTGTGTCTTAGGTTCTTCAATTCACAATCCTAGAACCTAATCAAACAACTTCTTAATTCTTAATTAAGTTTTGGGCTGAGGGTTGGGTTCGGCTTTTCAAAAAATAATTTTCATATTTATAAAACAATTTTACAATATGATTCTACCAATCATATTGCATGTTTGATTCATAATCAAGATGCAAGTGAAATAAACATGAAACTACTTTAGATCTAATCTAAACAGGTTCATGTAATTGAAACAATTTCAACTTTAAATAATTTCTTTGCATAAAAATTATTAACAAAGAGATTTTATTTCAGATTTAAACATCTTTTAAATCTAATAAATCATAAATTTAATCTAGATCATATCTAACAAATTTATGATTAAAGATAGATCTACACAAACTAGGACAACCTTTGCACTGTAAGGGGTAAACCTTACAGCAAGACAACCTTGCAGTTTGTGATTGATCTAAAATTTTAATTTCAGATTTAATAATCAGATTATAAATTAGATCTAATCTAAAAAATAATCTAAGCATGTATAAATAATCATGTAATAAAGAACCTAGGCTCTGATACCAATTGTAGGAACCATATCTAGGGTTTCAGGGTTAGATCTTGAAACTTTTTCAAGATCATACAGCGGAAGACTAAAATAAATCAAAATTTATTTTCTAAGATCAGAAAATCCCTAGATCTAAGATCCTATTACATGATTATTACATAGCATTAAATCAAAAATTAAAATATATATAAATATAGTATGAACTACATGTTGATCATATCAACATGTTTCTATACTAGCTGCATCTAATGTATGTATTAAATAATAGATCAGATCTATTACCTTGCAAGTTAGACGCTCTAACCTCGCTGATCCGGGCTTAAGGATGATGTTGCAAGCTACACACGCGTCCGGCCTCTAGGAGTCGTCCACACGAGCCCACGAATCTCGATCAGAAGTTCTGCTTCAGGAAATCAGCACAGTATGCTAGTACTGCGCTGATCCTTCTTTGATGGTTGATCAGGTGCCTCCTTCTTCTTGATTTAGACTTTTCCAAAGATGAAAAGTAGAAGGAGGAGTTTCATATCTGAGACACTCTCAGAAAACTCAAGATGGAGGGAGGAAAGATATGAAAACAAAAACCCAAGAAGAAGACCCTCTTCTTCTTCACGTTTTTCTCTCTAGACACCCAAACTTGTGTCTTTTATATCTCCACGACCCAAAGGTATTTCTCTCTGATTTTTGGATGGCAGAAAGGCCTCTCAAATATCTATCTCTTCTTAAAATTTCACAAAGAAACTCATCTTATATAGAGAGATATGATAGAGTCATTGTCTAGGTCAAACACCTAGTCAAGGCTTATCCAAACATGGCAAGTTAAGGGACGCCCAACTCTTGAGCACCTCCTCCATATTTTCGTATATGGATCACTAGAAAAGGGTGTACAATGTAAACCCTAAAAGCCATAAAAATTCCAAAAAAAATTTGGATAAATTCGGTGCAAAATTGAAAGAGTTTTGGATTTCTAAAACTCTATCTCATAGAATTCGAAATCCAAACTTATTCCTTTTAGATTTGATCCAAATCACCTTCCATGTAAGAAAGAAGAGAGGAGACCTTTTGTGAACGTGGGAGAGATCTGGGAGAGGGCTTTTGTCGCACAAAATAAGTGGAGATTGGCGTTGAATAAGAGAGAGGGCGTGGAGAAGGTTTATGTGGCGCAAGGTGGAATCCTAGTCCTACAGGATTCTGTCTCATAACTTATTTTAATTTGGTTTTCCAAACCAAATCAAATCAAAATTAGATCAACCCAATTAAAATAGGTCTTAACCTAATTAAGAACCTAATTTAATCAGATTAAATTAGATTTAAATCTGATTTAATTTTCTAATCAAATTAGAAATTAGATTGACCCAAGTCCTAGTTGAACTAGGACTAGTCTTTCCTTGCACTTGGCTTATCCAATAAACCAATTGGACTTGATCCAATCAAGTCCAAACCAAATCTAATTAAATCATATTTAATTAGACTTAATCTCAGCCCATTGGCTTAATCAAATTAAGTCAATTAGCAATCAAATTGCTAATCGATCCTCCTGCAACACTTGCACTGGATTAAATGTCAATCGTATTGATTATTTAACCCTATAATGATTCTTAATCGTTGATCAACCATCCGATCGGATCATGAACTCTAATGTGTGTGACCTCATAGGTCCGAACCTAAGCCGGTAGCATAGAAACAAATTCCTATACCAATCGAAGTGACCATCTAGCAATGATACCCGACGTTCGGATAGGTCGAATGTGTAGAACAACATCCTTAGAACCCATGCGGATATAGTTTTCATATAATTCATCCCCTTGACCAAAATGATCATAGGACACCCCAGAGCTCAACTGTCAACTCTGATCAGGTTGTCCACATTGTATTTCAAAATATCAAATCCATCTGATGGATTACCCTGGCCAAGGTTTTGCTAAATTGAAATACAGTGACTCATTCTTCTCCAACTCTTGGAGTGGTCAATCCCATCTCGATCACACTCTGACTTCGCAAGTACTTGACTGTGCCCAGAAGCCTTCCGTCTCTGAATTAGAAATTCAGTTAGTCCGGTACCAAAGCACAGTGAGTTGCTTGCAAGTCACTGAGGTGATCTCAAGTCTAAGGGATACTTATACCTATATCCCATCAGAGACATTCTCGACAGCAGAATGCTCTGGAGTTGGTCACGTTCAATGACGATGTACCCTTACATCTCACCTGTATGCCATACCAGTGTCTCTACACTCTTTGGTTAAGAGGACAACCAACCCATATGGCCTACAGCGACCTATGCTCGATAGAAGCTGTCGTCCTTATTAACAGCCTATCATTTGGTCGTGAACAGTTTTAAGGACTAATCGATAAATCCTCTCTTTATCGAACCTAAATAGTCCTAAGGACTTCATCATAACAACGGAGTTCATTAGAAGATGAAAGCTTATGATGAAAATGCCAAATATATTTTATTTATTAACAAATCAATTACAATACTTGGTTGCTCAACCATCAACAGCTTGACGATTGGCTTTTTGGGACACATTTCCCAACACTTCGAGGTGTTGAGGGAGGCGTAGTTATGAAATCTCCCTGGTGGGGAACCCCGCCGAACCCCATCATCCGGGCTTCTCTGCCTGCGTGCCCGGGGTGGAGTATGGGCGCGCTTATGCCCAGGAGGGGATCGAGAACGCAGCCGGGCTTCCTTTGGCCTTTTTTCAATTGCGGGCTTACTCGAGTCTCCCGCTTGCCGCTCCCTCGCCATCTCTTCATCCTTCATTTTGAAGGCTTCTTCCACTCGGGCGTATCCTTCGGCCCGGGCCAGCAAATCAGCAAAATCCCTGAGATACTTCTTCTCCAGGGAGAACAAAAGATCATTCTTCTGAAGGCCACCCTTCAGGGCGGCCATTGCGACTGATTGGTCCAAGTTCCGGACCTCCAGTGCCGCGATGTTGAAGCGATTGATGTAGGCCCGAATGGACTCCCCTTCTCTCTGCTTGATGTTGATGAGGGACTCCGAACCCTTCCGGGGGCACCGGCTGCTGACAAAATGGGCCACAAATTGGTGGCTCATTTGATCGAAGGAAAAGATGGTACCCGATTTCAAAGCCGAGTACCAGTTCTTTGCCGCTCCCTTCAAGGTGGACGAGAAGGCCCGACATAGAATGGCATCTGGAGCACCGTGAAGCAGCATCATCATCTAGAAGGCCTCCAGATGATCAATCGGGTCCGAAGTCCCGTCGTAGCTTTCGAACTGGGGAAGCTTGAAGTTTGGCGGGATCGGTTCCTGCATGATCATTTGGAAGAAGGGAGGGTCAGTATAAATATCCTCACCATAAGCGGGAGGTGCATGGCGGAGTTCTTCGATCCGTCGGTTCATCTCCTGGAGCCTCCGATCCAGGAAATCCTCTCGACTTCGAGTCTCGAGGGTCCTCTGGCAGAATGGGGGCAGGGATCTTCCAGGGGTGGAGTCATGGTCTGATTGAGGGCTCTCTACCCTCGGGTTCGTTTTCCCAGGAAGGATGGGGCGGCTGGCCCAGGTGGCCCGCCCCGCCGTCGGATTCTGGTGTTCCGGGGATGCCCTTTCCGGGCGTATCGATGCCTGCGGCTGCTGCTGCTGCATAGCTTGCACAGCTTCGGTGAGGCCTCTGACCTGCTGTGCCAGCAGGTCAAACTGCTCCGCGCTGACCGCCACCGTCGGAGGAGGAGGAGGAGATTGAGAAACAGGAGGGGAGGCCGGAGCCTGAGATCTGGCCGCAGAGGCCGTGGACCGTCGCGTGGACGCCTTGCGAGGAGGCATCAAGTATGGATCCCGTGGGGGAACAAGGAGTGGGTGTCGGAGGAGACGATCGGGGGCGGCTCCGTTGAACGCTCCTTCAAGAATAAGGGTACTGCGAAGACACACCCCTTCCTCTAGCGCCAATCCTGTTGGTGCAAAAATCCGCTTGCACCGGAGAAGCTGGAGTCGAGGAAGTCGCGGTCACCGCCGGGACCTGCAAAGGAAGTCTAAACCGGAGGTGGGGTTGCGCCGGCAAGACCCTCCGACGCTCAAGTCAGTTCTCTGCCTCAACAAGAATGGAGTGCTCGAACGGAGAATTTAGCAGAGTTTTTAGATGAAAGATGAGAGCTTATTGAATAACGTATCTGGAGCCCCCTTTTATAGGCGGAGGGGGCAGTAGCCTGACAGCGACATCTGTAACCGTCTGGCAGTGGGCTGCCCAGGGTCAGGCAGAGTTTGCTGCGAAGAGTAGTGGAGTGGACCCGTGGCTATCACCGGGTTATGCCACATGGAGTCTGTCGCGGGGAGTGGAGCGGCGTCTGTTGTCGCGACTTACCAGCGGATGGGAGAATCGCGCGGTATCCGTCGCAGGAAGTGGAGCAGGATCGTGGCCGTTATTGTGGCCTGCCAGGGAGTAGTGGAGCTACGCGAGATCCATCGTAGGAAGTGGAGTAGTGCTGTGACCGTGACTGCGGCCTGTCAGGGAGTGATGGAGCTGCACGGAATCCGTCGTAGGAAGTGGAGCAGTGATGTGACCGTTACTGTGGCCTGTCAGGGAGTGATGGAGCTGCGCGGAATCAGCCGCAGGAAGTGGAGCAGGATCATGGCCATTATTGTGGCCTGCCAGGGAGTGCAGATCTGTCGGCTGAAGTTCGGCAGCGGTCGGAGCTGATGACGGAGTCTGGCTCCCGTAGGAGTCCGGGCGGAGTCCTCCTTGCGGTTGGAGTCGTGGGCGGAGCCCAGCTCCCGTGGGAGTCCGGGCGGAGTCCTCTCGGAGTTGAAGTCACAGGCGGAGCCCGGCTCCCATTGGAGTCCGGGCAGAGTCCCCTGCAATCAAAATCAGGTGCGAAGTCCGACTCCCGTAGGAGTCCGGACGGATCTTATCGGCAGTCGAAGTTGGCGACGAAGCCCGGCTCCCGTGGGAGTCCGGGCGGGGTCCCCCTTGAGGTCAGAGTCGTGGGTGGAGTCCGGCTCCCGTGGGAGTCCGGGCGGAGTCCTCTTGGAGTTGAAGTCGCGGGCGGAGCCCGGCTCCCGTAGGAGTTCGGGCGGAGTCCCCTGCAATCAAAATCAGGTGCGAAGTCTGGCTCCCGTAAGAGTCCGGGCGGAGTCTACTTGCGGTTGAAGTTGTCGGCGGAGTCTGGCTCCCGTAGGAGTCCGGACGAAGTCTGTCTGCAGCCGTTGGAGTCGAGGATGAATTTTGGCTCCCGTAGGAGTCCGGGCGGAGTCTTCTTGCAATTAAAGTCAAAGGAGAAGTCCGGCTCCCGTAGGAGTCCGGACAAGGCTAACCGACAGTTGATGTTGAGGATGGAGCCCGGCTCCCGTAGGAGTTCGGGCGGAGTCTACTTGCGGTTGAATTTGTCGGCGGAGTCCGGCTCCCGTAGGAGTCCGGATGAAGTCTGTCTGCAGCCGTTGGAGTCGAGGATGAAGCCCGACTCCCGTAGGAGTTCGGGCGGAGTCTTCTTGCAATTAAAGTCAAAGGCGAAGTCCGGCTCCCGTAGGAGTCCGGACAAGGCTTACCGGCAGTTGATGTTGAGGATGGAGCCCGGCTCCCGTAAGAGTCTGGGCGGAGTCTACTTGCGGTTGAAGTTGTCGGTGGAGTCCGGCTCCCATAGGAGTCTGGACGAAGTCTGTCTACAGCCGTTGGAGTCGAGGATGAAGCCCGGCTCCCGTAGGAGTCCGGGCGGAGTCTTCCTGCAATTAAAGTCAAAGGCAAAGTCCGGCTCCCGTAGGAGTCCGGACAAGGCTAACCGACAGTTGATGTTGAGGACGGAGCCCGGATCCCGTAGGAGTTCGGGCGGAGTCTACTTGCGGTTGAATTTGTCGGCGGAGTCCGACTCCCGTAGGAGTCCGGACGAAGTCTGTCTGCAGCCGTTGGAGTCGAGGACGAATCTCGGCTCCCGTAGGAGTCCGGGCGGAGTCTTCCTGCAATTAAAGTCAAAGGCGAAGTCCGACTCCCGTAGGAGTCCGGACAAGGCAAACCGGCAGTTGATGTTGAGGACGGAGCCCGACTCCCGTAAGAGTCCGGGCGGAGTCTACTTGCGGTTGAAGTTGTCGGCAGAGTTTGGCTCCCGTAGGAGTCCGGACGAAGTCTGTCTGCAGCCGTTGGAGTCGAGGATGAAGTCCGACTCCCGTAGGAGTCCGGGCGGAGTCTTCCTGCAATTAAAGTCAAAGGCGAAGTCCAGCTCCCGTAGGAGTCCGGACAAGGCTTACCGGCAGTTGATGTTGAGGATGGAGCCCGGCTCCCGTAAGAGTCCGGGCGGAGTCTACTTGCGGTTGAAGTTGTCGGTGGAGTACGGCTCCCGTAGGAGTCCGGACGAAGTCTGTCTGCAGCCGTTGGAGTCGAAGATGAAGCCCGGCTCCCGTAGGAGTCCGGGCGGAGTCTTCTTGCAATTAAAGTCAAAGGCGAAGTCCGGCTCTCGTAGGAGTCCGGACAAGGCTAACCGACAGTTGATGTTGCGGACGGAGCCCGAGTCCCGTAGGAGTTCGGGCAGAGTCTACTTGCGGTTGAAGTTGTCGGCGGAGTTCGGCTCCCGTAGGAGTCCGGACGAAGTCTGTCTGCAGCCGTTGGAGTCGAGGACGAAGCCCGACTCCCGTAGGAGTCCGGGTGGAGTCTTCCTGCAATTAAAGTCAAAGGCGAAGTCCGGCTCCCGTAGGAGTCCGGACAAGGCTTACCGGCAGTTGATGTTGAGGACGGAGCCTGGCTCCCGTAAGAGTCCGGGCGGAGTCTACTTGCGGTTGAAGTTGTCGGTGGAGTCCGGCTCCCGTAGGAGTCCGGACGAAGTCTGTCTGCAGCCGTTGGAGTCGAGGATGAAGCCCGGCTCCCGTAGGAGTCCGGGCGGAGTCCTCCTGGAGTTGATGCTGCGATCGGAGCTCGGTTCCCGTAGGAGTCCGGGCAGAGTCCTCCTTGAGCTGATTCTGCTGATGACTTCGGCTGTGGGTATTTTATACCCAACACCGACCTAATATAATCAGTCGGATGTCAGATCTATTGATTTAGAAGAGATTTAAACCTAAATCTTCTCACAAATATTAAATCTAGAGGTTTTCTTTCATTGTAGAGATGCGGGTACCTTTTTGACGTTGATCATTCTCGACTGGTTACAGTGGTTGGGTTGCATCGAAAAGGTACAATCACTCTATTGACATTTGATGTCTCGGAGTTTAGATAGGGTTAAGCCCAATAACTGTCAAGTGAGGATCCTAATGATGGCTTTGCGTCTGCTGATGAACGATGGGTCTGACTTAACTAAGAAATGTGCCAATAACTGTTAGCTGAGGCTAAAGAACTTAGAGACCAAACCCACTACATCTTGCTTAATGAAGCAATGGATAAAGTATTATCCACTTATTGGTCTGTACTCACCAATAACTATTAGGTGAGGTGTGTATAGATTAATGAGACCGCAGTCTCTACTTGAAATTGATCATATATAGGTTTCTATTTCTCCATCCGAAAAGTGTGGGAGATTCGAGGAAATAGTGGGAGGCCTTGTTTATTTTTTAAAGTCCCTAGAACAAACAATCTTATAGGTACAAACATCTAACTAAAAATTATTCTCTCTGCAGATAATCATATTGAGTACCAACCTCTTAGCCTGTATCCTCGATACCAATAGGTTGATCGGTACAAATTACAAAGACTGGCTCTGAAATCTGAGAATTATTCTCAGCTTCGAGAAACTCACCCATGTCCTAGACTAAGAAGTACATATGTTACCTACTTATCCATCTCCTAATCAACAAGCCACACTTGAGAAGTGGATGGATGAAGATAACAAGGCAAAGTGCTACATTTTGGCATCCATATCCAATGATCTTCAGTGATAGTACGAAGATATAAGGACTGTCAGAGAGATGCTGACTGATCTGTAAGAGTTGTATGGTGAGCAGAGTTGCACAGCTTATTTTGAGGTCTCTCAAAAATTTTTTAGAGTGAAGATGCATGATGGACAGTCCGTCAATGATCATTGTTTGACAATGATCAAGGATATAGAGAAGCTTCAAAAGCTCGGGATGAACATGGATAAAAAATTACAGGTGGATTTGATCCTCCAGTCTCTTTCTGATTCATATGGGTAGTTCATCATGAACTACCATATGAATAAAATTGATGCCACTTTGTTTGAGTTATTGAACATGCTGGTAACAGTAGAGGGCACCTTGAAAAGTTCAAGGGGTACAGTTCTAGCTGTGGAGTGGGCTTTCTCTAAAAGGAAGTCTTCTTTTAAGAAGAAGAAAAAATCTATGAAGAAGCAGAAGAATGAGGTCAAGCCTAAGAAACAGATTCTGAAGAAGACCGATGATAAAGAAAAATATTTTCATTGCAACGTCGAAGGCCCCTGGAGAAGAAACTATCCAGCTTACTTGGCGACTGTCAAGAGTAGGAAGAAGGATGTGCCTTTTGAAAGTATGTCTGAATTGTTCGTTATTGAAACTAATCTAATGATTTTCTCTTCTTCTAGTTGGATTCTAGATTCTAGTTCAAGTACTCATTTATGCACTTCTATGTAGGGTCTCAAAGAAGTTAGAGGGCTGAGGGAAGGCAAAATCATACTCCAGATCGGCAATAGAGCAAGAGTTGCCACTGTGGTCGTCAGAACCTACCCTCTATGACTACCATTAGAACTTAGTTTATTTTTGAAAAATTGTTATTATGTACCTGTAGCCAGTAGAAATTTGATTTCTATCTCTATGCTGGCACAAGATAACTATAATTTTTATTTCAATAAAGATATATATTTAATTTATTTTAAAAATAAAATTATTGCATGTACTATCTTAATTGACGATCTTTACCATTTGCATATGGATGTGAGTGTAAATATTAATGAGCAAATAGTGAATGCCATAGGATAGAAGAGATCTAGAGATAGAATTAGCTAAAAATATCTGTGGCACCTTAGGTTAGACCATATTAGAGAGGACAGACTCAACAAACTGGAGAAAGATGGTCTTCTCGGATCATTAACTTTCGAGTCTTATCCAGTTTGTGAATTATCTTTAAGAAAAAATGACCAAGCTGTTCTTTGTGAGATAAGGGGAAAGGGCCACTGAGATATTAGTCCTAGTACATACTGATGTATGTGGTCCATTCGATATACAAGTTAGGGATGGTTATATCTACTTTATAACCTTTACCGATGATTATTCATAATATGGGTTTGTATATTTAATGTATCAAAAGTCTGAAGCTTTTGAAAAGTTCATAAAGTTCAGATATGAAGTAGAAAAATAGATTAGAAAATTCATTAAGGTTCTTCGATCAGATCGGAGAGGAGAATATCTTAGTGGAGAATTTTGGATCTATCTTAAGGATGATGGCATAGTCTCACAGTGGACATCTCCAGAGATATCTCAGCTCAACGAGGTATCTGAAAAGAGAAATCAGACCTTATTAGATATGATCCGATCCATGATGAGCTTCACAGACCTTTCTGTCTTTCTCTGGGGACATGCATTAATTTTTGTGATTTATCTTTTGAATCAAGTTTCCTCTAAATCTGTTTCTACCACACCATATGAATTATGGCATAGTAAGAAGCCAACTCTTGGATACCTTAAGATTTGAGGATGTTCGACCTATGTCAAGCGACAGCAGGCGGATAAGTTAGAGGCTAGATTCTTTAGGGCTCGTTTTATAGGATATCCTAAGAAAATTATGGGATACTACTTTTATCTTTTTGAGGATCACAATGTGATTGTGAGCTGTCATGCCGTCTTCTTGAAAAAAGAGTTTATCCAAGATGGAGACAGTGGGAGGAAGATTGAGCTCAAAGAGAAAGTTTCTGAAGAGCATCGAGTCAAAGAATCTAAACCTAATAATGAGCCAGTAGATGTGATACTCCTTCACCTTGTAGATCAAGTAGGATCTCTCATCCTCCTGAAAGATACTTAGGTACTCTTACAGAGGATTTAGAAAAAGTGTTCCTTGTGGGAGACAAGGACATTAGGAATGATCCCAAAACCTATGATGAGGCAATGTTAGATATAGACTCCGAGAAATGGATGGAAGCAATGAAGTTAGAAATTGACTCCATGCATTCCAACCAAATTTGGTCCTTAGTAGATCTACCTGAAGGTATTGTATCTATTGGGTGTAAATAGTTTACAAAAAAAAAATTGGGTCGAATGGTAAAGTTGAAACCTATAAGGCAAGGTTAGTTGTGAAAAGTTATAGTCAACAGAAAGGTATTGACTATCATGAAATCTTTTCACTTGTAGCCATGCTGAAATTCATCCATACTCTGCTTGCCATAGCAGCCTTTCATGATTATAAAATCTGGTAGATGGATGTAAAAACTGTCTTCCTAAATGGATATCTTAAAGAAGATATCTATATGGAGCAGCCTTTGGGTTTCACATCCAGTGATAGTGATCATAAGGCTGCAAGCTGCAGAGGTCCATATATGGACTTAAGCAAGCATCTCGAAGTTAGAACACTCGCTTCAATAATGTGATCAAAATATTTGATTTCATTAAAAATGAAGAGGAACCGTGTGTGTATAAAAAGATCAGTGAGAGTGCTGTCATATTCCTCACGTTGTACATAGGTAACAACATCCTCCTGATTGGGAATGATATTCTCATACTGACATTGGTCAAAGTATGTTTGTCGAAAGAGTTCACCATAAAAGACCTAGGAGAAGCTTTCTCATTCTTGGTATAAAGGTCTATAGAGATAGATCTAAGAGAACGATAGGACTCTCATAGCAAATGTATATTGAGGAGGTGCTGAGGAGGTTCAGCATAAAAAACTCCAAGAGGGATCTTTTACCCCTTCGATATGACATTCATCTTTCCAAGAAGATGTATCCCGACACACCTGAGGAGACTAGCATTTAAGCAAGATCTCTTATGCATCGACAATAGAAAGCATCATGTATGTCATGTTATGTACACATCCTGATATAGCACTTGTCGTGAGTGTCACGAGCAGATATCAGGCGAATCTAGGTGAAGAACACTGGATTGCTGTTAAAAATATCTTTAAGTACTTGAGAAAGACTAAGGATTTAATGTTGGTCATTAGTGAAGGATCAAAGCTGAAAGTTGAGGAATACACCAATTCAGACTTTATGGCTGATGTCGATGATAGAAAGACTACATCAGGGTGCATCTTCTTATGTAATGGTGTGTGGTTAGTTGGAAGAGTTTCAAGCAGTCGATCATTGCAGATTCAACCATAAAAGTTGAGTACATCACCGCCTCTAAAGCTGCTAAGGAAGCCTTTCGATTCAAGAAGTTCATTGTGGAGCTAGGAGTAATGCCATCAGATGCTATTGCACTACACTGTGATAATAACGGTGCCATAGCCCTCGCTAAGGAACCCAGGTCTCACCAGAAGTCCAAGCACATAGAGTGATGGTTTCACATTATATGTGAATACCTCGAGAAGAAGTTCATCAAGGTGCAGAGAGTTGACTCTACGCTGAATGTGGTGAACTCACTGACCAAGCCTCTCAGCCAACAGAAGATCGAAGCTCACCTTGAGAAGATGGGTCTTAGGTATATTGCCAATTGGCTTTAGGTTAAGTAAGAGTTTGTTAGATTTGTACCCTAGAAGCTAATTATTGGCTGACACATTATGTAATTTCAGGACTTAAACTTGTACTTGTAATTTTTTTATTATTAATAAAAGATTTTTTCATTCTAATCATATTTATGTGTCTATGATTTGTCTTAAAAATTAACAAAGATAATTTTTGTATATTCTTAAAATACTAAAAATTTGAGATATACATTAATTAGTGGTTAATTTCTAAGTGCTTCCAATCAAAGGATCGTCATAGAGGATAGTGATCAATCTATTTGAGATCGATGCATAGTTCACCTCCCTTGTGGGTAGATGAGTCTCGAGTCTGCAGTGTAGGGACATTGAGGTGAGGGTGCGGGTGGTTGTTAGAGAATAACTTGCACTGAACGTGACCAACAGGAGAACCATATGAATGTCTACTCACTTGTTAGTGATCTTCTCAATGCTGTAGTGGTGTGAGTGATCCTTTGATCTGTGGTGTCATTGGCTATTCGCAGTGAGGCTACTGAATTTGACTACATATTTTTTTGATCTCTAACCATTCAGGTCCTTGTTGTGTATGTTGGCTTCAGCAGGTTCAGATTTACTAGTTGGAGTGGGATACACCTAGAAAGAATATATCGATCTTGATAGAAAAGGAGAAGTCCTATATGATTTGTGAGACTGAGTTCAGAAAGTCTTTGACCAAAACAAGTGTGAATACTGGAAAAGAGTTTCTACGGGATTCATAAATGAACTCGAGTCGAGCCAATCTAGTATATGACTGACAATGGGGTCTGACGAGTTCTCCATGATCTCTGTCAAGTCAGGACTCATGATAGAAGAACTGAATCATATGATAACTGCACCTAAGGGTTCGTTCTTTTATTTTACTAGATTGCCACTACATACTGCTAGGTGTCACTGGTGGATTGTGGGACTCATCGAGCATCGTCTTAATAATTGATGACCCTTGAAGGATAGAATTGAAATTGTTCTAATCCATCGA
This sequence comes from Elaeis guineensis, assembly GCF_000442705.2. NCBI lineage: Eukaryota > Viridiplantae > Streptophyta > Magnoliopsida > Arecales > Arecaceae > Elaeis > Elaeis guineensis. Next base: position 13,855,225 of record NC_026006.2, on the reverse strand, counting down.
AAAATATTTTGATGATATTATGATGGAGATCACAATATATCTTATCTACCAAATAAAATGGAACATATGGGGTCACACATTAAGAAATTTAATCTCAAATTTATCAATTGGACTTATGAAGTTCTAATTGGGTTAGGGTTTATTGTAATCCTATTAGGTTTATGAGAATCATGCTAGCACATTTTTAAACCTAATTTTTCTCAGAACTTTGATTTGATCAAATCCATAGCCTTGAACCTAATCTAAATCTATTTGGGTTTAATTGAGCTCTTAATTATGAGTCCAAGAGGATTTGATTAAGTCAATTAGTTGACATAATTATCCTAACATTATCTCTTCATTATCTCCTAATTATCTCTAAGTGGTGTGTGGAATAAAAGGGAAGAATGGGTGGTGCCTTCCTTCAATTTTGACAGGAATGGGGCATAAAATCCCAGGATATTGCAAGAGGGGCCCACCCCCTCTTATGTGGCATGGCATGGAGGAGAGAAAGAGAGAGAGGGGCCACGTCCCCTCTCTTGTTCAAAATCTTAATTGTGGGGCACCAAGAGTTGGCCCCCGAACTACCTGATTTATATTCCATGGGTGCCTCTTATACTTATCTAGAGGGGCTGATTATTTATCAATTATATCTGGTTCTATTGGGCATAAATTAGATTGAAAAGGTAGAGGATTCTTATGAGATAAGAATTTACTTTTTTAAGATAATTGAATTCTTATTTTGAGTCAGGATAGTGCCTATATAAAGAGAATGTCTCTAGGGTTTCTAGGTGATAGAATTTTTATGAGAAAAAATCTCTCTCTCCCTTCTCCATGCCTCCTCTCCTCCCTCTCTTCTCTTCCATGCCCAAGGGTTGGGCATCCCATATTTTCACAAGCTAATAGTAGAAGTGCTATCCATCTACAATGAAGAACAAGAAGAAGAAGAAGGCTACAGATCAAGAAGAATCTATTACGAGAATATCAGTTTGAGATTGATCTCGATGGATATCCGTAGAGGCCAAGCATGTGTGTGGCTCAAGCGTGTAAGAATCTGTGATCATCGATAGCGGTGAATATCTACCTGTGCTAAGGTATTGAGATATGATCTCATATTATTCTTTTAATTTTTAAATTATATATTTATTTTTCTCTTGGACTTGGATAGGATTAGATTTGATCTTATGCATGTGGGGTTAAAAGATTTAATCCATTTATTTTTCTGCTATATTCAAAAAGAGTTTTTGAAATATACACATGTTACCTACCCGATTATCTAATAGTGTAGGTCGTTGTGTGCCATATAAATTGATTGTCCTCATAACCAAAGAGTGTAGAGACACTGGTATGGCATATAGGTAAAATGTAGGAAGTATATTTCACTGAACGTGATCAAACTGTGGAGTACTTTGTTGTTAAGAGTAGCTCATGAAGGATATGGATATAAGTGTCCTTCAATCTGAGATCACTACGATGACTTAGCAAGCAACTTACTATACTTTGATGTCGGACTACTTGTATTTCTAATATGGTGATGGAAAGTTACTGGATGCAATCACGTACTTATGAAATCGGTGTGTGAGTCAAGATGGGATTGATCCCTCTGGATTATAGGAGTAAATGTATCACTATGTTTCAATTGAGTAAAATCTTGGCCAGGGTAATTCTTATAAGGAGTTACAAAATTTATGAGGTTGAAACACAATGCGTTTGAACTGATTAATAGTTGATAGTTTAATTCTAAAGTCATCTTGAGCATTAAGGGTCAAAGGGTGTTGGAGATCCGACCAAGCAGTGAAAAGTAATTTTTAAAATTTTAAAATCAAATAAGTCGATAGCTTTATCAAATAAAACTATCGAGCCAAAATCCAAACCCCAGAATCACCTTGCCGATATCGATAAAACAAAAACAAGCATGCAAAAGAGATAAAATTTTTATTTTCATCAAAAAGAAAGAAGTGGCACATTATTGTTCTCTATAAGACTCTAAAGTAGAAGTCCTCCAATGGTGATCCACATGAAAGTTGGCCAAGGTCATTCCTAATCAATGTGCCATTGCAGCCTTGTCTTCTCAAGAACACTGTTAGCTTCGAACTCATGGTACGATCATGCCAAAGTCCAATCACCTCCAAGTTTGCCACCAGGATTATACCAAGAAGATACTCTTCAAATGTCTCATAACCTAGGATTTAATTTTTGATTCCAATATATGAAAAAACCAAACTCTAGGGCACACTAGCAACTCTTGCTAAATTTCTCACCACCCTTCTTACAACTTTTGCCGCTCAATTTTCTCTTGCTTTTTTCTCAAATTTTTTCCAAAATTTTTTATATAATTTCCACATCCCTAATCTCTGGTTTTAATCTAAAATCATAGTAGCTAGCCATGTGGGACGTCCCATATAAATAAGGGACCAAGAGATGTGTCATGGGATGAAGGGGTGCCAACCTTTGGTACTCCAACTTCTCACATGGTGAATAAATTCATCATGTAGAATTTTTGATGCATGAGAGACTTTTCACAGAAAGACTCTCTCTCTTATATGTGTCATAAAAATTTTATTTAATTTTGGTGACAAATCAAAGGACTTCTGGTTTATCATTTAAGGCAACGCGTATAGTTAAGAGCCTTCATGAAGAAGGACTCTCCAACTTGACATACTGAAAAGAGGTGGGGCAGAATTTATTTTTGGTGTGGATTTTGGTGGGTGTAGAGGAATCCTTCTCCATTTGAAATTATTTCAAGTTGGATAAGGATCCAATTTAAATTGACCCAATCCCATTAGATCAAAGGCAACTGGTCTAGGTTAGCTCAAACACTTTGATCTAAACCAATTTAGGAACTTACACAATGTACTAGCATATCAAATTAACCTATAAAATTTATATTAAACTCTAATTAGATTAGACTAAGGCTAAATCTCAAAGTGTGTGACCCATTGGGTTCCAAATCTAGCCAGCAGTAGACTAAGACTTTCGACGTAACCCTAATCCGATGAAATTAGATCACCCAAAGAGTTTCCATCAACTTGGACTCTTTCAAATTGATTTAAGAATTAAACTTTTAATTCTGATGAATCTATAAGTTAAGATTAATATCTAGCAATATATCATGACTATCCAAAAGAATTAAAATTTTGATAAAAAATTATCAAAATATCCTTCAGTGGTAATTTATCGTGTAATTCAATTCTTCAATCAAACAATATACTAGATAAGCTGTGGGTATAAAAATATATCAAACTCAATCACCTATCTTTATATATCTTAATCTAAAGGTGATGATTCAGTTGATGATACATTAAAATTTTTTTTCTAATTATCTTCTTGCTTTAGCCAAAGGCTTTCGAATCATCGACCTATGAGATCACATGGGATATTTGCTCCTCTTATTAGGAGTGACTGATTTCTTATTGATCACTCACAACCTCCATACACTCTTTATCATATCCAGAACACCCCATACAAGGATCAAAGAACCAAGTTAGGAAGTGGACCAAAATATGGATCCAAGTACACAAGGTACCATGGTGATCTCAGATCAAAGAATCAGTTACACAACTCCCACTAGAGAAACATCAGTTGATATATAAATAAAACTCCATCTGATATTCTCTCACAGGTCAATTCAGTAAACTTATTCTTTAATGAGCACCCATATCCTTGTATTAGTATCACCATACAAGTGGTTGTGAGATCAACCACCCTCATTTTTGAGCATACGTAGGACATGCCAGTCTTACCGATATCATTGATCTCCGACTCAATGTATCAACGACTAGAAATATTTTAGGTCAGAGCTATCAAAAATTTAGGTCTCACTGGTGTGATCTCATTACAGTCCTAAAATCATTGCCCAGACCTATGGAGTTCATTATAATCTTAAGAATAATAAGATGCAATATATAATGAATCAAAAATACTTATTTTATTAATAATATAAATATCAATTATATTAGTCTGGAAGATAAATTATAAAAAATATTCTATTGCATTTCATATGCGATTGGCTTGTAAGATATTATTCTTTTAATCTCCCACTTGCATTAAAGCTAATCGCTCCTATACTTGATACCCATACTATCAAGGTGGCAGTCAAATTACTGCATTGATAAGGCCTTAGTGAATAGATCCACTATATTGTTCTTGGTGTCAACTCGCTCTATGATCACATCGCATCTTTCGACTATCTCTCAAACGAAGTCGAACCGTCTTAGGATGTGCTTGGATTTATGATGAGACCTTGGTTCTTTGGCTTGAGCAACTGCTCCAATATTATCACAATAAAGAGACACTGATTGTTCAATCTCTGAAACCACACTCTACTCTGTGATGAATTTTTTCATCCAGACAGTCTCCTTAGTAGCTTCACTTGCAGCAATATACTCAACCTCAGTGATCGAGTCAGCAATAGTTTGCTGTTTAAAATTTTTTTAACTTACTACACCACCATACAGAGTGAACACATATCCAGATATAGATTTACTATCATCCAGATCAGATTGAAAACTAAAATCTATATAACCTTTTAGTTTTAAATCAGATCCACCATATATCAGAAAAATATCTCAAGTCCTTCTCAAGTACTTGAGTATGTTTTTCATAGCTTTCCAATGATCCTCTTTGGGATCAGCCTGAAATTTGCTTACAATGCCCAAGGCATAAGCCACATCAGGTCTGGTACATAACATAGCATACATAATTGATCCTACAGTCAAAGCATAAGGAATAGAACTCTTTCTATTTCTCTCTTCAGGTATCTTAGGAGATATCTTCTTAGAAAGTTGTATGTCATGACTTATGGACAAGTAATCAGTTTTACTTCCCTTCATGTTGAACCTCTTCAACACAAGGTCAATGTATCTAGATTGGGATAAGCCTAGCATTCTTTTTGATCTATCCCTATAGATCTTGATACCAAGTATATAGGATACTTCACCCAAATTTTTCATAAAAAAATTTTGTGATAGCCAAGTCTTAACCGATTGTAACATCATGCTATCATTCTCAATGAGCAGTATGTCATCCACATATAGGATCAAAAAGATAATAGCACTCCCACTAGTCTTTTTGTACATACAAGGTTCATCCATATTTTTGATGAAGCCAAATAATTTGACTATCTCATCAAAATGGATGTTCCAGCTCTTTGATGCTTGTTTTAATCCATATATGAATCTATTCAGCTTGCATACCTAATTTGCTCTCCCACTAGAGACAAATCCCTCGGACTGAGTCATATAGATTTTTTTCTTTAGATTTTTATTGAGAAAGACAGTCTTGACATCTATCTGTCAGATCTCATAATCATGGTACGCTGCAATAGCAAGCATTATCCAAATAAACTTGAGCATGACTATTGGTGAAAAAGTTTCTTTATAATCAATACCTTATTTTTGTTTGAAATCTTTTGCCACTAGCTTGGCCTTATAGGTTTCTACCTGGCCATCTACTCCAATCTTCCTTTTGAAGACCCATTTGCAGCCTAGTGGGTCACACACTCAGGTGCATCAACCAAAGTCCAAACTTAGTTAGTATACATGGAGTCCATTTCGGATTTCATGGTATTGAGCAATTTGTCAGAGTTACTACTCATGACAGCTTCCGAATAGATCGTGGGATTATCATTCTTAATGATGTGAGATGTATTGTCATTCTCAATGATAAATCCATACCTGAGTAGTACATTACGTACTCTATTCGACCTTCGAAGAGGAGATGTGTGTAGTGGCTGTGCCTCAACAATGGGCACATCTGGTTGAGAACCATTTTGTAAATCCTAGATGGATTATAGGTTTTGAACTTTCTCATGTTCGACAGACCTCCCACTGCCTCCTTCTTAGATAAACTCTTTCTCCAAAAAGATGGCATGCCTACCAACAAACACCTTTTGGTGAGTAGGATTGTAGAAGTAGTATCCTATACTCTCCTTGGGATAACCTACAAACCTATATTTTTTTGATCTAGCATCTAGCTTATGTCCATCAACATTTTTCACATAAGTCGGACAACCTCAAATCTTAAGATGCTTAAGATTGGGCCTTTTTCCTTTTCATATTTCATATGAAGTGCTAGAAATAGATTTAGAAGGTACTTTATTTAAAATATATGCTACGGCCTCAAGAGCATATCCCCAAAAGGATATCGAAAGATCCATGAAAACACATCATGAACCGCACCATATCTAATAAGGTGCGATTCTTCCTTTCTACAATTTCATTTAATTATGGAGTATAAGGAGGTGTCCATTGAAAGAGTATTTTATTTTATTTTAAATAATCGAGAAACTCACTAGATAAGTATTCTCTTCCCCAATCAGATCAAAGAGTTTTAATACTTTTATCAGTTTATTTCTTAATGATTCTTTAATACTCTTTCAATTTGTCAAAGATTTCGAATTTGTATTTCATTAAATATACATATCCAAACTTAGACCTATCATCAGTAAATGTGATGAAGTAAGAGTATCCATCTTTGGCTTAAGTTGATATTGGACCACATACATCAGTATGTATAAGGTTCAAAATGTCGCTCGCCTTTTCTCCATGTCCAGTAAATAGAATTTTGATCATTTTTTCCATAAGGCAAGATTTACAAATTTCATATGATTCATAATCATAAGGATCAAAAAATTTATCTTTAAATAACTTGTTAATTCTTGACTCATTTATATGGCCAAGTCAGCAATGCCAGAAGTATGTGACATTCACATCTTCTCTCTTTTTTTTTTCATATTATCAATATAAAATATATTATCATTAAGTGAAAGAAATAAAAGATCATTATCAATAAAATTACTTCCATAATATTTATTAGAAAAATATATAGAACAACCATTGCTCTTTATATTTATTTCAAAACTTTGTTTCCATAACAATAGTATAGAAATAATATTTCTAACAATATTTGAAATATAATAACAGGTCTTCAGTTTTAAAATTTTGCCTGAAGGCAGCTTCAAAATCTTGATTTCTATAATTTCGACCTGAATAGACTCTCCATTAGCACCGAATAGCTCAAAGTCACTTTTATTCAGACTCTTTATTTCTTGTAGACTCTGTAATGATTTGCAAAGGTGTGAGCCACAGGCAGTATCTAATACCCAAGAATCTAATATTGAAGTACTTAATGATTAATTAGTTTGTATCACACACAAACTTTTAGCAATGTTTATCGATTTTACATTTGCAAGGTACTCCTTGCAATTTTTCTTCTAGTGGCCCTCCTTGCCACAGTGATAGCAAGTACCTTTGGCGGAGACCTTCTTCGCCTTCTTCTTGGAGATGCCAGCTTTAGATTCATCTTTTTCTTAGAATCTTTTTTTGCCTTCTTGCCGATCTTATCAATAAGAAGTACTGGAGCTTTTTCACCCTAGAAATGGCTCTCTGCTACTTTTAGCATGTTCAGTAGTTTTGATAGGCTGATGTTCAGTTTGTTCATATGATAATTTATGACAAACTAAAAAAAAGAGTGTTGCTCTTTGAATTGATTTTGATGATTACAAAGTATTTGAGGGGGTTACTAATGATTTTGACTTGAAAAAAATTTATTATTTTTTAGGGGCAAAATAATAATTTTATCAAGTCTTAATTTGAAAGCCTCAAGAGCAAGAACAAAAGATTTATGATCTATTGAAGAAAATTTCATAATTTTTGGATGTATATTTTGAAAAAAATAATATTTATAAAATTGAGTCGACCTCATGAGTCGACTCATGTCAAATGAGGCTGAACGGCATGCTATTTTTTGGCTGGCACATCCAATTGAGTGTTGGAGCATGATCCCGGCTCCTCCCATGGACCTTGAGTGCAGCGGAACCAGCAACGAACAAATCTGGAGACTTCTGGACTCGATCGAAGGCCCTTGACAAAATCAGTCTGGTTGCCATCTTCTTCATCAGCCTTTCATTCCAGATAAAGAACACCTCTAAGATCACCTCTAAAAAATTCAAGATCTGGTACCCAACCAGATCAGGCCTAGACTGAGGTCTTTTAATTTGTAGATCTTGAATCGGGATATTCTAGATAGGGAAGAAGGTAGATAGAACCAGACCTTGCAGATCTGTCCTGCTGCAGCCTTTCCTGTAGATCTGTTGATGGAGATCGCATCCATGCCTCAAACGACCTCAGATCAACTCCAGATCTGAGGAGAACTTGTACCAACCTCATAGCAAGAGATTTCAAGTCTTGGACCTGATGTTTGGATGGCTGCAAGAGAGGGAGAGGCAATATGGTTGGCGGCATAAAGGGGGAGAGGCTCAAAACCCTAGCGCCTCCCCTGCTTTTCCTGCCTTCTATGGACCTGGCGGCAAGAAACCCTAGGGGTCTTGCTCCTGGGGCATGGAGAATAGCTGAAGAGAGAGGGAGAAGAGAGAGAGAGACTTGGGAGAAAGAGTTTTCGTATTCCTTGGCTTAATCAAACCTATACAGTGCATGTATATATAAACACAGGGTCAAGTGACCCAAACCCAAAACTCCCTTGACCAACTCTATGGGAGATTAGGTTAATCCAAGCCCATGCACACCCATGACTTGACCTAATCTCACCTATCCTGGGCCCAGACCTGACCCATAAAGAGTTGGTCCCTTGAGGGCCACATAACCTAGACCTCAAGAACCCGAAAGGCCCACAGCCTTTCAACCTAGGGCCCAACTAGCCCTAGAGCCTCCATGAAGCCCTCATGAATGATGGACCTTGGCCTTAGCCTTGGTCCCCTGGGCCTTGGGCACACCACCTGGATCACAACAATCTCCACCTTGGTGTCCCAAGGCCTCAACCAGCTCTACTCTGTTCATCAGCCGAATCAGCTCAACACATTTCTGAAAGCTATCCCGTGGAAGTACCTTCATAAGTGCATCAGCTGGGTTCTCCTTGGTGTGTACCTTTACCAGCTCCACCTCGCCATCCTCCACAAGCTCCCTGATCTGATGATACCGAATGTCGATGTGCTTTGTCCTTGTATGATAGACTGAGTTCTGTGCTAATAAAAGTACACTCTGGCTGTCACAGTGCACTCTAATGGCCTCTTGAGTAAGGCCTATCTCCGTCAACAAATTCTTCAGCCAAATTACCTCCTTAGCTGCTTCTGTCAGCCCAATGTACTCTACCTCTGTAGTGGATAGGGCCGTGATAGGCTGCAGACTCGATCTCCAAGAAATAGGACCTCCATATAGGCTAAAGATGAAGCCTGTCGTAGACCTCCAGGTATCCACATCTCCACCGAAGTCTGCATCTACATAACCACCAATCAACCCCTGAGCCTCCCTGGACATGTCAGAGTATCCCACTGCACCTCCTCGCTGTTCGTAGCAGATGCCAACTCCAACTGAACCCACTAGGTATCTGAATATCCACTTCAGAGCTCTCCAGTGCTCCCTGCCAGGCTGCACCATGAACCTGCTAACCTGACTCACTGCATGAGCGATGTCTGGCCTACAACAGACCATCGCATACATCAAGCTCCCAACTCCTGAAGCATAAGGGACCGTCTCCATCTTCTGAGCCTCCACCTCAGTCTGTGGCGTCATGATCTTCGAGAGTCTGAAGTGACCGACAAGTGGCAGCTCCATCGGCTTTGCTCCCTTCATCCCGAACTTCTCTAAGACCTTCTGTATGTAGCCCCCCTGAGATAGATGCAGCACCCTCGGAGCTCGATCTCTGAAAATCTTCATGCCTAGGATCTTCCTTGTAGGGCCCAAATCCTTCATCTCAAACTCCCGAGATAAGGATGCCTTCAGATCCTGCACAACCTTCCTACTCTTGCATGCTATAAGCATGTCATCCACATACAAGAGTAGGAACACCCTAGAACCATCCTCAAGAGACTGAACATAAACACAGGGATCAAACTCACACTTGAAAAGTCCAATGCTGCGCACATAGGAGTCAAACCGCTTGTACCATTACCTCGGTGACTGCTTCAGCCCGTACAGCGACTTCTGCAACAAACAAACCTTTTCCTCTGATCCTGAATCCCTAAAATTGGGTGGTTGCTCCATGTAAATCCTCTCCTCCAAATGCCCATGGAGGAACGCCGTCTTGACATCCATCTGCTCCAGCTCTAAATCCTGAGCTGCTACAATGCTCAGCAACACTCTGATGGAAGTATGTCTGACGATGGGAGAGAAGACCTCGCTAAAGTCGATGCCTTCCTTCTGGGAGTATCCCTTGGCCACTAACCTCGCCTTGAATCTGATACCTCCCTGCTCTGAAGGCCCTTCCTTGCGACTGTAGACCCATTTGCAGCCTATGGGCCTCTTCCCCTGTGGCAACTGCACCAATCACCACGTCTGGTTTTGGTGGAGAGACTGCATCTCCTCGGACATTGCCTGGATCCACCGCTCTCTGTCCTGGCTCTCAATAGCCTCCTGATACGTATATGGGTCTCCATTCGCTATCACCAGGGCATATGACAGCGTCTCCTCGAAGCCATATCGGTCCGATTGTCTGAAGGTCCTCTTGGGCTTGTGTAGGGCAACACCAATATCAGTCCTCGATCCAGCTCGCTCCTGTTGGACCTCTCCACCTCGATCATCCGTCCGAGTCCTCTCCACCTGTGGAGACACCTTAGGTAGGTTCTCCACCTGAATGTCATGTCCTCTCGTAGTACCTGCAAGAGGCAAAATCAAAGAGGTAAGCTATCCAGCAGCGCCCTGCTGGACCTCCTCCTGCTCCTGCTGCTCCTCCATGCCTGCTCGCCTCCGTAGGACTGACTCCTCATCAAAAGTCACATCCCGACTAATGATGACCTTCTTTTCCAAGGGATCCCATAGTCTGTATCCCTTAATTCCTCACAGATAGCCTAGAAACACCGTCTTGTATGATCTGGCGTCTAGCTTGCTCCGCTCGCTTCAATGTGCACATAGGCCGTGCACCCAAATACCCGCAGATGGCCCAGCCCAACTGTCCTACCAAACCACACCTCCTCTGGAAGCCTGCCATCCAACCTGGTGTGAGATGATCGATTGACCAAGTAACCCACTGCGTCAACTGTGTCAACCCAGAACGCCTTTGGAAGCCCTGCTTGCAGCCTCATGCATCGTGCCTTTTTCAGAAGTGTTCTGTTCATTCTCTCGACCACCCCATTCTGCTGTGGAGTCCCCTTAACTGAGAAGTGTCTCTTGATCCCACACTCCTCACAGTAGTCCTGGAACTCTCTGCTGGTGTACTCCCCGCCATTGTCTGACCTCAGACACTTCACGCTCCTTCTCCACCTCAGCTCTCCAGATTTTGAACTTGGTGAAGACCTCTGACTTCTCTCTCATGAAGTAAATCCAGAGTTTTCTTGAGAAATCATCAATCAGGGTCATGAAGTATCTGGCCCCATTCCTAGCTGAAACTAGAGCTGGTCCTCATACATCCGTGTGTACTAACTCTAGAGAGGCTGCATTGCGGGTTGTACTGATGTTGAACTGAACTCTCCTCTGCTTTCCCATCTGGCAAGGCTCACAGATCTCCCCTGTAGCACCATCCTCCAGATCAGAGATGAGTCCTCTCCTGCTTAACTCCCTCAGCCCCTTGTCACCCATGTGGCCTAGGTGGTAGTGCCACATCCTGTAAGCCCCCTGCTGGTCCTGTGCTGCAACTGTTGCATCAGACTCTTCGATCACCACAGATCCCTCCATGCGATAAAGATTATTGTCCAACCTCCTGCCTCTCATCACCACCATAGCTCCATTGGAGATGTTTAATACTCCGTTTCTAGCCCTACTGCTAAAGCTATATCCACTACGCTCCAAGTAGCCTAGTGACATCAGATTCTTTTCCAGCTCCGAGACGTGCTTTACATTTGTCAATGTCCTCACAATCCCATCAAACATCCTCACCTTGACTATCCCTATCCCAGCCACCTTGCAAGGATGATTGTCGCCTAGAGTCACTAATCCCTCATCTATCTTGGTGTATGTCGCAAACCAAGACCTGTGTGGTGTGTAGTGATGTGAGCATGCAGAGTCTAGTGTCCACTCCTCTATGTAATGCCTGTGACCATCTGATACCACAAGTAGATCATCCTCCACCTGCTGCCCAGCAACTGCACTCACTGAATCTGAGCCACTTCTTTCTCCCTTCTTGCTCTTCCATAGTGGACATTCTCGCTTGAAGTGCCCGAACTCGTTGCACTTGAAGCATTTCATCTCTTTCTTTCCCTTCCTGGACTTGGACTGCCCCCTGGACTTGCTTCTGCCTCTGCCTCTACCTGTCCTCTCCTCTACTGTCAAACCCTCCTGGGGAGCCCGATCTCTGGTCAACTTTTTTCTTTGCTCATTAGACCTCAGCACCGAGACCATGTCCTCATATTCCAGAGTCTCCTTGCCGTAGAGCAGTGTAGTCACCAAAGAGTCATATGATCTTGGCAGCAAACACAAAAGCAACAGGGACTTGTCCTCCTCATCCAACTTCATCCTGATATTCATCAACTCCGTTTACAATTGGTCGAACCTCTGAATGTGGCCAATCACATCAGATCCCTCCTGCATCCGAAGACTGTACAACCTCTTCTTCAGCATTAGCTTGTTGCACATATTCTTCCCCATATACATGGTGTGCAACTTCGACCAAAGGCCCTTCAGGGTCTTTTCTTCCAGCACTGAATACAACGTCGCATCCGCCAAACATCCTCTGATCACCGAGCATGCTTTCTTCTTCAACGATGCCCACTGTCTATCTGTCATTCCCTCAGGCTTCTCATCCAAAGCCTGATCCAGATCTGCTTGCACCAGAAGATCCTCTACCCAAATTTTTCACATGAAAAAATTTTTATTGCCATCAAACTTCTCAAAATCGACCTTCATATTGCTGCCCATGATTGGATCCAAGCCAAACAAGTAATATAAAATCAAGAAGTGTAAAATATACCTTGATGGTATCTTGCTGAAAATTTTCAGCACTTGGGATCTTTAACTTCTCATGCTTGGAACCACTTCCTCACCATTGTGGCTCTGATACCAACTATTGGAGCATGATCCCAGCTCCCCCCATAGACCTTGAGTATAGCGGAACCAACAACGAACAAATCTGAAGACTTCTGGACTCGATCGAAGGCCCTTGACGAAATTAGCCTGATTGCTATCTTCTTCGTCAGCCTTTCGTTCCAGATGAAGAACGCCTCTAAGATCATCTCTAAAAAATTCAAGATCTGGTACCCAACTAGATCAGGCCTGGATGGAGGTCTTCTAATTCATAGATCTTGAATCAGGATATTATAGATAAGGAAGAAGGTAGATAGAACCAGACCTTACAGATCTGTCCTGCTGCAGCCTTTCCTGTAGATCTGTTGATGGAGATCTCACCCGTGCCTCAAACGACCTCAGATCAACTCCAGATCTGAAAGAAACTTGTACCAACCTCATAGCAAGAGATTCCAAGTCCTGGACCTGATGTTTGGGTGGCTGCAAGAGAGGGAGAGGCAATATGGTTGGCGGCACAAAGGGGGAGAGGCTCAAAACCCTAGCGCCTCCCCTGCTTTTCCTGCCTTCTGTGGACCTGGCGGCAAGAAACCCTAGGGTTTCTTGCTCCTGGGGCATGGAGAATAGCTGAAGAGAGAGGGAGAAGAGAGAGAGAGTCTTGGGAGAAAGAGTTTTCGTATTTCTTGGCTTAATCAAACCTATACAGTGCATGTATATATAAACACAGGGTTAAGTGACCCAAACCCAAAACTCTCTTAACCAACTCTATGGGAGATTAGGTTAACCCAAGCCCATATACACCCATGACTCGACCTAATCTCACCTATCCTAGACCAAGACCTGGTCCATAAAGAGTTGATCATTTGAGGCCCAAATAACCTAGACCTCAAGAACCTGAAAGGCCCACAGCCTTTCAACCTAGGGCCCAACTAGCCCTAGAGCCTCCATGAAGCCCTCATGAATGATGGACCTTGGCCTTAGCCTTGGTCCCCTAGGCCTTGGGCACACCACCTGGGTCACAACATCAAGTCGACCCCATGAGTCGACCCCTAAGCATGAGTCAACCCCTGTGAGTCGACCTCTGTTGCTGTGCATGCCAAAATTACAGAACAATCATTTTCTATTCTGTACCACAGTAGTCAACCCCATGAGTCGACTCATGTGTATGAATCGACCCTATGAGTCGACCCCTGTGATGAAAAAACTCCGTAACGATTAGTTTTTCAGCTTGTTTTGGCATATTTAATGCTCATTTAATGATCTCCAACGGCTCTAAAACTATCCAGATCACTCTCCACCATCATTTGAAGCTATAAAAGGCACTTAAAGGAGGGAATAAATAAAGTTTTTCAAGTATTCATTTCATCCCTAAGCAAAGAGCCTTCTTGAAGTTAAAGAAGCTTTCATTTCAAGTTCACCAACCCCTCAAGAGCTCATTCAAGTCTTCAACAATCTTTAAAAAAATCAGAAAAGCTTCTTCATTATTGTGTAAAGTGTATTTAAAATTTTATTTGCTCATTAAAGGAGTTAAATTTATATTTTCATGTGATTAACTCACATACTCTGTTTTGACTTGATCTTTTATTTTGGAAGGGTTTCAAAATGTGTAAAGGTTGATCCGAATCTTGAATCGAATTGTATTGGGTTGGCTTGTACCCGAAAAATAAGTATTCTAGCTTGGGATAGCTAGAGTCAGAGATACCGACATTATATTCTTGTTGAATACGGTTTAGTAGATTTGAATTTCCAAGTAGGAGCTTGGGGAGTGGATGTAGGTGCATGGTTGGCACCGAACCACTATAAATCTTGGTTGTTTGTAGTGTGCTTACTTGTTCTCTATCTTATTTTTTTTCTTTGTTGTACTCTTGCATCTAATATCTTCACTTTGCTTAAATCACTCACTTCAACTAACTTGCCTTTTATTACTTAATCCTTGTGGTTCTAAATTAATTTTAAATTTTTAAAAATTCAATTCATCCACCCTCTTAGGTTGCATAGCTGGGCAACAAAGAGTCAAAGAGAGACTGTAGGATCAAATCCTAGCTCAGTTCACCATCCATAGCAAAATCCAATTGTCCCAGATGAGTGATCAAATCAATCATCTTCAGGATATGCGTTTGCACAGAGGTACCTTTAGTCATGCGGGCACGGAACAACTGCTTTGATATCTCATATCGAGCAGTTCAACTTTGTTCCTTATATAACTTCTTAAGATTAAGGAGAATAGAGGGAACATCCATATCCTCATGCTGCCTCTAAAGCTCGTTGCTCATGGAGGCAAGCATGATGCATTTGACAATCACACTATCATCTTTCCACATCTTATATGTGGCCCTTTCCTCCTCGAAAGTATCTTTTCCAAGAAAATCTGGTGCAGGTGTATTCAAAATGTAGGAGACTTTCTCCTAAGTGAGAACAATTCTCAAGTTCCTTAACCAGTCAACATAGTTAGGTTCGATCAACTTGTTTGCATCTAGTATGCTTCTAAGTGATAGTGTTGATGTCGTGTGTGTAGTTAATCTACAATAATAAGAACATATATAAGCGGATGACTCATGATAACATTCACAACTAGATTAGGACTTTTATCTAATTGTGTCTTCCATTATTTTATCAAACTTTATAGCCCTCAAATTTGAAAATCGAGAAACATACTAATGTTGCTTAGTGGGGTTGAGATCCCTATTCTTCATAAATATCTTGTAGATAGCATAACAAGTATTTATGAGTTCAAAAGTAGATAACTCTTTATCAATTATACCTCTATAATTTTTAATATTTTTCTTTCTGACCTCAAGATCACATATAGCCTTGTGGATAGCACAACAAACTATAGTATTCTAGTTAAGTTGACCCTTCAATCTCATATGGTCATACTTAAATAATACTATCTTTGTGGATAGCACAACAAAGCAACACTATTCAAAATATGCCATAAGCATCAAAATATACTTGATCAACATCATATCAATTTCTATAGTAAGCCTTATGGATAGTACAACAAGCTCACTAAGATCTTGACATACTCGATCGATCAAGCTCGAAGGAAGGTCTTTGTAATGTCTACATTACTAATCAATCTAAGTTTAAAATTCAATAAGACTAAATTGATCAGATCAGTAGGTGGGAGGCACCCCGTAGCTATTCTTAGATACCAACAGAGTTGGTCAGGCCAGCATATAGACCTAATTAGAAAATCTCCTTTCACACTTTTCTCGACACCAATTGATCTAAAGAATTCGACTTTTGAATTGAAAGTAAATCCCGACATTATAATTTAATATAATTTTTAAGAGGGATTTTGAACCGATCTCGATGCATCCTAACTACATCTACATAAAATGTACTCTATATATTATGCAATATGGCATGTAAACACAAATCACAATAGCAATCATATAATCATATCAAAAATTCAAATAAGGGTGTATTACAAGTCATAACATATGACAAGCATGTTGAAAAATAAAGCAATCGCTAATCATATTAGGCATGCATAACACCCTTAGTCATACGTTGATTTAAGCATAAAACTACAATGATAAAATAAATTTCAAATTATCAAAAATTTATAATTATAATAATTAAAATTTAAAATCATGGTACATATAAAGTTAAAAATAATTTTTGAGATTAAAGATCAATGCTAAAAATCAATGTAACATATTTGGCAATATATGATCAATAACAATTCTATGCAACTATTTTGTACTTGTTTTGATCGAATCAAATAAGGATGGCTCTGGTATCACTTTTGGATATTTAGCCAAGCAGTAAAAAGTAATTTTTAAAATTTTAAAATCAAATAAGTCAATAATTTTATCAAGTAAAACTATCGAGCCAGAATCTAAACCCTAAAATTATCTTGTCGATATCGATAAAATAAAAACAAGCATGCAAAAGAGATAAAATTTTTACTTTCATCAAAAAGAAAGAAGTGGCATGTTCATGTTCTCCATAAGACTCCTAAGTAGAAGTCCTCCAATGGTGATCCATATGAAAGTTGGCCAAGATCCTTCCTAACCGATGCGCCGCCGCAGCCTTATCTTCTCAAGAACACTGCCGGCTTCGAACTCGTGGTACGATCGCACCAAAGCCTAGTCACCTCCAAGCTTGCCATCAAGATCACACTAAGAAGATACTTTTCAGATGTCTCATAATCTAGAATTTGATTTTTGGCTCCAATATATAGAAAAATCAAACTCTAGAGTGCACTAGCAACTCTTGCTAAATTTCTCACCACCCTTCTTACAACTTTTGCCACTCAATTTTCTCTTGCCTTTTTCTCAAATTTTTTCTAAATTTTTTTTATGATTTTTGCATTCCTAATATCTGGTTGCAACCCAAAATCATAGAATCTAGCCATGTGTGACATCCCATATAAATAAGGGACCAAGAGATGTGTCATGGGATGAAGGGGCACCAACCTTTGGCACTCCGTGTGGAATTTTTGGTGCATGAGATACTTCTCACAGAAGGACTCTCACTCTTCTATATTCTATAAAAATTCCATTTAATTTTGGTGGCAAATCAAAGAACTTCTGGTTTATCATTTAAGGCAACACGTATAGTTAAGAGCCTTCATGAAGGACTCTCCAACTTCACATGCTGAAAAGAGATGGGGCAGCATTTATTTTTGGTATGGCTTTTAGTGGAAGTAGAGGAGTCCTTCTCTACTTGAAACTATTTCAAGTTGGATAAGGATCCAATTTAAATTGACCCAATCCCATTAGATCAAAGGCAACTGGTCTAGATTAGCTCAAACACTTTGATCTAAATCAATTTAGGAATTTAGGTTAATACAATGTGCTAGCATATCAAATTAACTCATAAAATTTATATTAAATTCTAATTAGATCAAATCAAGATCAAATTTTAAAGTGTGTGACCCATTAGGTTCCAAATCTAGCCAACAGTAGACCAAGACTTTCGACATAATCCTAATCTGATGAGATTAGATCACCTAAAGAGTCCCAATCAACTTGGACTCTTCTAAATTGATTCTAGAATTAAATTTTTTTAATTTTGATAAACTCATAAGTTAAGATTGATGTCTAGTAATATATCATGACTATCCAAAAGATTTAAAATTTTGGTAAAAAGTTATCAAAATATCCTTCAGTGGCAAGTTACCATGTAATTCAATCTTTTAGTCAAACAACATCTCAGATGAGCTGCGGGCATAGAAATATATTAAATCTAATTACTTATCTTTATGTATCTCAATCTGAAGGTGATAATTTAGTTGATGATATATTAAAAATATTTTTTTTAATTATCATCCTACTTTAGCCAAAGACTTTTGAATCATCGATCTATGAGATCACATTGGATATTTGCTCTCCTTATTAGGAGTGACTGATCTCTTATTGATCACTCACAATCTCTATGCACTCTTCACCATATCCAGAACACCCCTACAAGGATTAAAGAATCAAGTTAGAAAGTGGATCAAAATATGGATTCAAGTACACAAGGTACCATGGTGATCTCAGATCAAATGATGACTTACATAATTTTCACTAGAGAAATATCAGTTGACATGTAAATAAGACTCAATTTGATATTCTCTCATAGGTTAATTCAATAAATTCATTCTCTAACGAGCATCCATATCCTTGTATTAGTGTCACACACAAGCAATTGTGAGATCAACCACCCTCATTTCTGAGCATACGTAGGACATGCCAGTCTTACCGATATCATTGATCTCTGACTTAGTATACCAATGACTAAGAATATTTTTAGATCAGGGCTATCAAGGATTTAGATCTCACTGACGTGATCTCATCACGGTCCTAAAATTATTACCCAGACCTATGAGGTTCATTATAATCTTAAGAACAATAAGATGCAGCATATAATAAATCAAAAATATCTATTTTATTAATAATATAAATATTAATTACATGAGTCTGAAAGATAAATTATAAAAAATATTCTATCATATTTCATATGTGATTGACTTGTAGGGCATTATTCTTTTAAAGGGATGAATTATGTGGTAACCATATCTCAGATTCTTGAATGTTGCTTTGCAACTATTCGACACTATCCGGATATCGGATATCATTGCTATATAGTCACTTTGATTAGTATAAAAATTTATTTTTGTACTACTGACTTAATGTTTGAACCTATGGGGTCATACACAATGAAAGTTTTGGTCTAATTTGATGGCTGATCACTGATTATAAATCATTAAAAGGTATAATCATCAATATAATTGATGATTAACCTTATGCAAAGATTGTAAATAATAATTTACTAAGGGTTAGTGAATTATAGAAAGACTAATTAATGATTAAATTATTAATTAGCTCAATTTAGTTGAGCGATAAATTTTAAATCAAGTCTAATTGAATTGAATTCAATTAGATTCAATCCGATTAGGTTATTAGATAACCTAATTACTAAAGGAGATTAGTTCCTGATTTGATCAGAAATTAGGTTTAATTAATTTTTGATTTAATTAGAATTTAATTGAGGTGATTTAGTGCCTAATTAGATTAGGTTCATACATTTATTTAGGACTAACTAAATTGGATTTGGTTGAGGACCAAAGTTGGAAACTACTCAGAGTCCAAAACAGATTGAACTTCTCCCCTTTGCACCACACCCTAGATGATGCCCTAATTCCTCCATGCAAATCTGGTTTTTGTGTGAGGTATCTCCATGCAAACAAAGGTTTCCACCCCTTCCTATCTCACGCACAAATATGGGATAAAATCTGATTGATAAGAAAAGTTTAAATTTTATTTGAATTGAATTCCTTATCAAGATGAAATTGGATCTCAACCAACCTCTTGGATGCCAACCTTGAGAAGGGCTGTTTGGCATGCGTACTAACTAGATTTTTGGCAAGACTTATAAAGTTTCTTTTCATCGTGAGAGGGGTTGGGGAATGAGGGCTTTGGCATGAGAGATTTTGAGGAGAACCGTCTCCCCTTGGGCATGAGTTCCTCCTTGTTGATGCTAGGGTTTTTGGGTGAGAGAAAAAAATAAGAGAGAAAGAGTTCTCCCTTGTCTTCTTCTACAAACTCTTTTTTTCTCCATAGATCAGCCTTCAAGGGTCTCTACAAGGAGCTAGCACTCTAGGGAGGTCGATTAGATTGGGCTTCATGTGGATACTCATAGAGGTCGTACGTGTGTGTAGCTAGAAGAACCTGAAGACCTCGTTACTTAACTGTGGTGTATCCCTGATTAAATTCATAAATATATTAGATTAGATCTAAGGTGATTTATGATTTAGTTTTCTACTGATTTTAATTTGAAACATGCAATTTGATTGCTGGATTCCCTGACGAGTCGACTCAAGACCCTTTCAAGCTGGCTCGATTTGCTGATGAGCCGACTCGATTTTGTAGGCCAAGAAATTAGTTTCTGTATTGAGTTGACTCATATCTAGGGAGAGTTGACTCAATTGGGGACAGAAAATTAATGTTTTATGCAATAATCATAAATATGAAATTACTTCATTTCTATACTTAATTGAGAATTAAAAGTAGAAAACAAAGATCTAGAATTATGAATTTGAGATCTAATGACATTGCATAAAATATGGGGTTATGGATTAGCTTTAATCAGGTCAATTGACTGGGTTACACCTAGGGCTAGAATCAAATATAGATTAAACTGAGAAATTGACTAAATCTAATCAAGAGTTGAATTAGATTAGGTCAAGTCTTCTCTTGATCAAACTCAATAGTTATAGTTGATCAAAGTCCATAATTTTGATTATA
This sequence comes from Elaeis guineensis, assembly GCF_000442705.2. Classification (NCBI taxonomy): domain Eukaryota; kingdom Viridiplantae; phylum Streptophyta; class Magnoliopsida; order Arecales; family Arecaceae; genus Elaeis; species Elaeis guineensis. The sequence goes on along the minus strand of NC_026006.2, from coordinate 13,834,599 downwards.
CGAAATGGATTTGATCATGGCTTAGTGGTCAAACCTGAGTCTTTAGGCAGATCAAATCAGAACTGATAAATCAATTGGTGTCTAAGATAAGTTTGACAAATCAATCAGTGATTTTTAATTGGGAGCCCGCTTACCTGACCATTTTGATGGTGTTTGAGATAAGCTTTGGCAGACCCTTCCACCGATCTCACTTGCTTGGCCAATGTGGTCAATCATCTTTTGATTAGGTTGCTCATTGATTCGAGCTAATCTATGCCACATAGGTTGATCAGTATGACTGATTTAGGTGCCTCTTAACTAGCTTAATCTCTAGTCCTCTTCAAAGACTTGGTGAAGTCAGTGGGAGGATTATTGATTGCTGGTTAATCTCCTTTCTTCATTCTAAAATAAATAAATAAAATTTCTAAATTATTAGGTCCTTAAAGTAAAATAGTTATGGGGATAACTAGATCATAGTCTCTCATTAAGGTGGATGATAATCGATTCAATAGTCTAGATAATCATTGGAGGTGCTACACATCTGGTGTTTATCTAGCTATTAAAATTATCATTCATTATATGATGATCCAGTTGTGACTTTCTGATGGGTCATCAGGTTGGTCGAGTCACACTCGGATCTAATCATTTATTAGTCAGATGCACTGAGTATGGTCATGTTAATGGTTGGACCTAATTGAAACTTTCAGTGGAGGCATCACATGCCTGTTGAAGAGGTGCCTATAGCAAAATTAATACTAGAAATTGTTTGAAAAAATAATTAGTTAAGAACCTACCCATAGATGTATAGGGGTTGGTCAAGCCATACTTGGGCGTGTGCAGTCTATGTGGATTCTAGTACCCACTAAGAAATTAAAGTAATTTTTTGAATCAGAGGTAGAGGCTACCAATTCATATAAAATAGTAAAAAAAACTTTTAGACTAAAGTCTAAATTTTTAGGATTAAATAATTCATATACTAATAAGTCTTATGTTTTTTTTTTCTTTTCAGTTATGGCTATAACTTTTTTGCTCCAATCATTGTTGGATAGTGATATGCTTTTTGGATCCAATTTTGATAGCTGGTATGGAAAGCTCAAGATCGTCTTGGAGCATGCGAGGATCTTGTATGTACTTACAAATCCTGTACTTGAGAAGCCTGCTTCGAATGCTCATGGTGTGATAAGAGATACTTATCAGAAGTAGCTTAATAATCGAACCATAGTAAATTGTATAATGGGGACAGCTATGAATGATGAGTTCAGTCACAAGTTTGAGGATGCTCGGTTAGAGAAAATGCTTCAAGTGTTGAACAAATCCTTTAGCACACCTGATGTCATTGAGAGGCACAAGACTTCTTGTGCAGTCTTCAATGCCCGCATGCATGAGGGGGCATCGATCATAGATCATGTACTATACATGATCAAACAGATGGAGCACCTGAGCAAATTTGATTTTTTCTTGTATGAACAGCTAGGGAAAGATATGATTTTTCTTAAGTCATCATAGAATGACTAAACCTATGGTGAACTACCATAGTTTGCTAGGGTTACTACAGATTTTCGAGAAGGATAACTAGCTCCATAAGGAGCCAGTTAATTGTCATGAATTTTAATGCAGGGGTAAAATGGTAATTTTAAATTTTTTTCAAAATCACTATTTTATAGTGGAAATTATTAATTAATCTAATTAATTAATATGTGTTTACCCTACACTAGGATCTAAATATGATATATAGCATGCATGCATTTAAATTTGAAATTTAAATTTCTACAGTAAATAATTTACTGTTATGTGTTCAGAATACATTACCTTTGTGCGGGTAGTTGATCACCGTAATTTGATCACCATCGGAAGAGTCTGATCATCACAACACAGCTACACAGTATGTCTGACCTCTGTGGATCATCCACACGAAGCTCCCGATCTGATCGGTTCCTCACGAATGCTAGTTCGTGACTGCACCTTTTTGATGGCTGATGTTGATCGAACTCCTTCGATCGATGTCTGTCGACTCTTCAGATACTTTGGATCATCAGCAAAGATGGTAGAGAGGTTGATGATACTCTTCCTAAAGTTTGGTGGGCTCACGACACTCGTAGCTCACGTTTTGACTTCCCGAACCCTAAGCCAAAACCCTAGGGTACACAAGAAAAGCTTGCGCCCACTTCTCTCTCCTTTTCTCTTCATTTCTTTTCTTTTCTCACGCAAGAAACCTCTCTCACGCCACCCTTTTTTTTCTCTGATGCTTTGTGCACATGCCTTCTCTTATCTCCTTTTTAAAAATGATAAAAGACCGCATCTTTGCAGCATTTTTACCACGTGAGAGGATAAAGATAAGTGGTTGCTCATTTGAATTCAAATCGAATTTGAATTCAAATGCCAACCAACTCATTCCTATCCACTCTACACATGAGAAGAGAGGAGGTGTGGCTTCTCTTGTGCATGGAGAATTTACACGAGAAACTCTTTCTCGTGTAAAACAAATGGCGCATGGATAAAGCTAGGTGGCGCATGGATTGGTTGCTCATTTGAATTCAAACTTTCTTTTGAATTTGAATGGCCAACCAACCATCTTTATCCATCCATATAGCACACAAATGTGGGGCGTGGGAAGGCCTTTGCATGGGAGAAAATTCATGAGAAGTTGCTTCTCGTGAATTCAAATGGGCACAGAGAAGAGAGGTGGCGCAGGGGGTTGAATTCAAAAAGTGGTTTGATCATAATTGAACCAACCTAATCAAAATAGGTTAAGCACAATTAGACTAAATTAAATCCAACTTAATTAGACTTAATTAGGCTCAATAAAATTCTAATCAAATCAAAAATTGACTAAGCCCAACCCCTGATCAAATCAGGGACCAAACCACTTCAACGATTAGGTCAACACTTAACCTAATCGGGTCAAACCCAACTGAATCCAATTCAATTGGACTTGATCCAAAAAATATTACTCAATCAAATTGAGTTAATTAATGATCAAATCACTAATTATATCTCTCATAAATACTGAGTCCAAATCTGATGGGCAATCGGTATCAAAGTCCATCGATATGAAACCTTGATCGAAGAGTCCCAAACCAGTGGGACTCTTGACCCCGGTATCCAAAATATGTGGAACTCATGATTAGAGAATCCTGATTCTCGATCATAAAGTCTCGGATATGTAGGACTCATAGTCCACAAGCATTAGGACTCTTCATCAGCCATCAGATCAGATAGGAACCTCTAATGTGTGTGACCCCGCAGGTTCGAACCTAAGCCGGTAGCACAGGAACCAATTCTTGTACTAATCGAAGTGACCATCTAACAATGGTACCCGACATCCAGATAGGTCGAATAGTCACAATCGCAACACTCAGAACCTATGTGAATATGGTTACTGTATAATTCATCCCTTTTGACCCCTATGTTTAGGACGACTCAGGGTTAAACTGTCAACCCTGATTAGATCATTCGAATCATGCTCAACTCAAACAGTCCTGTGACTCCTCACTAGGACTACCCTGACCAAGGTTTTGCTAAATTAAAATATGACTGTACACAACTCCTGAATTGGAGTGGTCAATCTCATCTTGACACACGCACCAACAAGTCAAGTACTTAACTACACCCAGCAGCCTTCCATCACTAAATTAGAAATTCAGGTAGTCCAGTGCCTAAGTGCAGTGAGTTGCTTGTAAGTCACCGTGGTAGTCTCAGGTCAGAGGGATATTTATATCCAATCCCATCGGAGCAAATCTTGACAGCAGAAAAAGCTCCGGAGTCGGTCACATTCAATGCAGATATACCCTTACATCTCACCTGTATGCCATACCAATGTCTCCACACTCCTTGGTTAAGAGGACAACCAACCTATATGGCACACAATGACCTATGCTTGATAAACATTGTTATCCTTGGTAACAATGTATCATTTGGTCGCGAACAGGTTTAAGGACTAAACGACAAATCCTCCTTTATCGAGTCTAAATAGTCCTAAGAACTTCACCACAACATAGGAGTTCATTAGAAGATGATACAATTTGTGATGAAAAATATCAAAATAATTTTTATTTATTTATAATTTATATACTAATATAAGAAGGAGCATAACCATCAACAGGTTGACGATTAGCTTTGGAACACTATTTCCAACAATCTCCCACTTGCCCTAAAGCCAATCGGTGCAGTATCTAATACCCATTTTCGACTTGAAGTCGTTGAACTCCTTCACCGTAATGGCTTTAGTGAATGGGTCGGCCAGGTTCTCCTTTCCGTCAATCTTCTGAAGGTCGACGTCACCTCGATCCATAATTTTTTGGATGAGATGGTAGCGGCGCAGAATATGCTTCATCCACTGGTGTGCCTTCGGTTCCTTCGCCTGAGCAATGGCTCCAGAGCTATCACAGTAGAGCAGAACTGGACCAACAAGGGAGGGTGCTACTCCAAGCTCGGTGAGGAATTTCCTCAGCCACATCACTTCTTTGGCAGCATCTGATGCAGCGACATATGCTACTCCATTCTTAACGAAGCCATACGTCTTGATCATCTTATCAAAACGTATGTTCCAACTCTGGGATGCCTGCTTAAGTCCATAAATGGATCTCTGTAGCCTGCACACCTTAGACTCTTCTGTGGATGTGAACCCTTCAGGTTGTATCATATACACCTCTTCGTCCAGCTCTCCATTTAGGAAAGCTGTCTTCACATCCATCTGCCAGATTTCATAGTCCAGATGGGTAGCTATCGCAAGCATAATCCGAATGGATTTGAGCATTGCCATAGGAGAAAACATCTCGTCATAGTCTATACCATAATGTTGACGATATCCCTTGGCAACCAGATGGGCTTTATAGGTTTTCACCTTTCTGTCTGCGCCCCTCTTCCTCTTGAAGACCCACTTACACCCTATGGGTTTTACTCCTTCATGTGGGTCAACCAATGTCCACACATCGTTGACCTTCATGGACTCCATTTCAGATTTCATGGCCTCTAACCATTTCTCAGAGTCAGGTCTCTACATTGCATCCATGTAGGTGATCGGATCCTCATCATTTTCATCAAGTTCGATAGGATCACCATCCCGGACCAAGAAACCATAGTATCTGTCCGGTTGACGTGGTACTCTACCAGACCGCCTTAAGGGTGTAGGAACAATGGGCTTCGGATATGATCTAACCAAATCTGGTTCAGGTTCAGCAACTTGTGTCAGTTTTTCCACCTGTCGAACTTCCTCAAGTTCGACCTTAGAGGCAACAGTCCCTTCACCAAGGAACTCTTTTTTCAAAAAGATTGCCTTAAGGCTGACAAACACCTTTTGCTTATCAGCTAGGTAGAAATAATATCCTTTGGTCTCTTTTGGGTACCCTATGAAATTACACTTGTCAGACCTAGGTCCAAGCTTGTCCGTAATTAAATGTTTAACATAAGCCGGACACCCCCAAACCCTAAGGTGCGAGAGTACTGGCTTACGTCCTATCCATATCTCATATGGCATTTTAGTTACAGACTTACTCAGAATCCTATTTAGAAGGTAACAAGCTGATTCGAGTGCATATCCCCAGAGAGAGATCGGCAGACCAGCAAACCCCATTATAGATCAAACCATATCCAACAAGGTTCGATTCCTCCATTCAGATACACCATTATGCTGTGGTGTTCCAAGAGGAGTCCATTGAGAGAGAATCTCATTCTCGCCAAGATATGTCAGAAACTTATTGGAAAGGTATTCACCTCCTCGATCAGATCGAAGAGTTTTAATACACTTCTCAGTTTATTTTTCCACCTCATTTCGAAATAGTTTGAACATTTCAAACGACTCCGACTTATGCTTCATTAAGTAGACATACCCAATCCTCGATAGGTCATCTGTGAAGGTTATGAAGTAGAAATATCCACCTTTTGCACTTGAGCTCATGGGTCCACATACATCAGAATGTACCAGACCCAAGAGTTCGCTGGCTCACTCACCTTTTTCAGTAAAAGGTGACTTGGTCATCTTTCCAAGAAGATAGAACTCATAGGTTGGAAGTGATTCACTATCACGTACTTCAAGAATTTCTTCTTGAGCCAACCTGTTTATCCTGTTCTTATTGATATGACCTAGCCTACAGTGCCAAAGGTAGACTTCTGATACATTATCTATTCTAGGATGTTTTTTGGAGATTTGAACCACATTAACAGGCTGTGATAGTAAGTAAATTTCATTATTTAGTTGTCCAACAAATATTGTAACACCATTCAAAATGATATTGCAAATATTTTTTTTTATTAAAAATTCATAACCGTACATGGCCAAAAGGCCTACAGAAATAATATTTAATAAAAAGCTTGGACAATAGTGACATTCACTCAGAATTACATTACGAGAATTGATTACAAGGTTCATGATTCCTAAAGCTAGAACTAGAACTTTGCTTCCATCTCCAACGTTCAGGAACCTCTCGCCTTCATCAAATCTCATAATATGGTTCTTGGTCGGGCTTGCGCTTCTTGGTCTGACCCTGTGCAGACGTCCCAGCATGCGACTGCACCTTCTTATTCTTCTTCTTCTTGTTCTTCTTCCCTTTCTTAAAGGGTCGACGACCAGAAGAAGACCCTCCCACAACATTCACTGACTCCTTATGGACCTGGTGATCCTTCTCAAAGTTCTGCAGGAACCCCAACAAGCCGTGGTAGTTCACTGCAGGCTTTGTCATCTGAAAATGAGTAAGGAAGGGAAGGAAGGACTTGGGCAAAAAATTAAGGATCGCATCCTTACTGAGCTACTCGTGCAAGGGAAAGCCCAGTTTACTTAGGCGCTCAATCATTTCGATCATGTACAGTACATGATCGGTGACTGAGGCCCCATCCCTCATCCGAGCATTGAAAATGGCACAACTAGTTTTGTGCCTTTCAACGTCGTCAAGCATGCCAAAGGAGTTGCTCAACATTTGAAGTATCTCCTGCGGCTGGGTATTCTCAAACCTGCGGTTGAACTCATCATTCATTGCCGCCAGCATTATGCATCGAACGATGGTGCGATCGTTGAGCCACTTCTGGTAAGTGTCTCGGTCCGTCCCTCTAGCATTCAGGACTGGCTCCTCGGGTGCCGAATCCATTACTACATAAAGGATCCGCTCATGCTTAAGGATGATTTTTAATTTTCGATACCAGCTATCGAAATTAGATCCCATGAGCTTATCATTATCTAATAATGATCAGAACAGGATAGTGGCCATAGCTGCATAAAGAAAAATCAGACCTCTATTAGTATATAAATTATTAATACTAAAGACTTGGACTTTAGTCTAAAGTTTCTCCCAGTATTTTTACGAATTGGTAGCCTCAACCTTCAATTCAAGAAATTATTTTAATTCTTTAGTGGGTACTAGAATCCACACAGACTACACACGAGTCCAACTTTGGTTGGTCAACCTATGTGCATCTATGGGTAGGTTCATAATCAGTTGTTTCTTTAAACAACTTCTAGTAATTAATTTTACCTCAGAACCTAATCAGTAAGCTTTGGCCTCCACTGAAAAGATTTGGTTAGGTCCAACCATTAACGTGACTTGATTTGGTGAATCGGACCAATAAATGATTAGGCCTAACTTTGGCCGGCCAACCTGACCACTATCAGAAAGACTTAACCAAATTATTATACTATGAATGATAATTCCATTAGTCAATAAGCACCAGGCCTTTGGGCCTCCGGTGATTATTAAACTAATGGACTCATTATCACTCACTTAATGGGAGGCTATGACTTAGTTATCACTATAACTTAATCATTTTAGGGACCTAATAATTTTTGAGAATTTTTATTAAAGGATAGAAGAGAAGAAATTAACCAGCCAATTTCAATCCTCCCACTGACTTTACCAAGTCAGATTAAAAAGGATTTAATTAAAGCCAGCAATAGGAGCACCTAAATCAGTCACACTGATTTACCTAATGACATGGGTGAGCCCTAATCACCAAGTGATCTAATCAAGACCTAACTCATCAGGTTGGCCAGGTAAGTGAGATCAGTGGTGGGGATATGCCATTAACTCATCAGAGATCGAATCAATGTGAGTAGCTCCCACTTAAGAATCACTGGTCAAACCCGAACTTACCTTAGACACCAACCGGTTCATTAGTTTTAATTTGATCAACTTAGTAAATAGGGTTCCACTATGTAGCCATGAATTAAGTCCATCTTGGTCTAGTTAAAGATATGGACCTATTCAACTATAACTATTGGAGTTGAGTCTAGAGTGTCCTTGATCTAATCTAATTCAACTTTTGATTAGATTTGACCAATTACTTTAATTTAGTCCATTTCTTTAAGCTAACCTTAGGTCTAACCCAATTATGGACCTAATCCATCTAACCCATTGACCCATAAGTTTATGCAATTGTCTTAGGTCTTAATTCATAATTCTAGACCAACTTAACAACATTTAATTCTTTTAATTAAGTATTGGGCTGATGGGTCAGGGTTTGGTATTTCGAAAATAATTTTTCAAATTTGAAAGGTTTTATTTTTTGTTCACCAAATATGTTGACTCATTTCACAAATAGATCAGCACATTTCATAAATAGCAATCCAATTGCTAATTACATAACAAAAAATAACTCAATCAAAATAAATCATGAATATTCCTTTAGATCTAATCTAACACATTCATGATAAATTTTATAATTAAACCTTTACAATTAATTTTTTTCGCTGCTTCATCTGCATGGGATATAATTGCAACGACACCCCTACCGCCATAGGAGAACCCCATCGAATGGGAGAAGAGGGCCTTTAAATCTTACTTTTCTCCTATGACCGGACGATCATGGCAACCAACCCAATTAAATTACTTGCTACTTGGATCAAGTATATCTAAATATACTAATTTCAAAATTTAAATTTTAAATTTCATTGGGATGCTATTCCCAACATTAATGTGGTAGGCAAGTCTTCTGTGTTAGGAATTATGTCCTAAAGTCAATTAGCTTTTTGTAAATAATTAAATTTTATATATAAATTATTGATCAATAAATAAAAATTATTTTGATATTTTTATCACAAGTTGTATATTTTTCTTATTAGAACTCTTGTATTGTGTGAAGTCCTTAGAACTATATTATGATTGATAAAAGAGGATTTATCGAATAGTTCTTAAACATGTTCGTGACCAAATGATGTCATTAATAGGATGATGATGTTTATCGAGTGTAGATCGTTGTGTGCTATATAGGTTAGTTATCCTCTCAATCAAGGAGTATAGAAATACTGGTATAAAATATAGGTGAGATATAAGAGTACATCATCACTGAACAAATGACTCATTTGCTGAGTGCTTTGCTATCAAGAGTAGCTCGTGAAGCGTATGGGCATAAGTGTCCCTTAGACCTGAGATCATCATAGTGTTTACAAGCAACCCACTGTGCTTTGATATCGGACTGCCTACATTTCTAATATTAGATGTGTGCCCTAGATGCCAGATTGGCTGACACATTCCTGTACAAATATAAGGGCAAATTTATAATTTTGACTATAAATGAATAAAAGGATTATTCTACTATCACATTATGTACATTATGTCTGTGATACATCCTTTGAGTTAGTAGGAATGTTAATTCATATTTTCAAGAGTTAAAAATTTAAGGTATGAATTTACATAACTAACTCAAACAGCTTCTGACCAAAGGATCATCATGAGGATGGTGATCGATCCGGAAGGTTGGTGTACGATCGCTTTCTTAAGGTAGATGTGTCTTGAGTCTACGATGTGGAGACACCAGAGTGAGAGTATAGGTATTCATTGAGAATGAGAGTACTAAGCGTGACCACCTCGAGCAGTCATAAGGAAGTCTACCTTCTCGTCGATAACTAGCTCGATGCTGCAGTTGTGTGTCTAATTCTTTAACCTGAGGTACATCGACAGTTCACCTTGAGTGTGTTATAGTTTGACTACACCATAACTCAGTCTTCTAGCCATTCAAAATTCTGAGGTGTATGTTGGTTGTAGCATATTCATTGTAGGAACCAGATTGCACCAAGATGGGATCTATCAACTTCGGTAGATAAGAGGAGTAGTCCTATGATGATTGAAAGATTAAGTCCTTAAGCCCATGGCCATGGCAGAGTGAAATAATGAAAAAGAGTTTTTCATTAAGGTTTCACATCGGACTTGGATCGATCATTTGATTCATATGACTGATGTTGGGTTTGACGAGTTCACCTTAATCCTAATTCAGTCGGGACTCATGATAGAAGAACTCAATCACACAGGTAGTTGCATTGAGAGATTCATCTTTATTTCTGATGGGTTGCTACCATATACTGCTAGATATCACTAGTAGATTTTGGGAGCAATTAGAATGATCTTGATGATCGATCATTCTAATTATCTGAATCAGAAGAGTTCTGATCCATCGAAAGGAGTTTCGATGATGTCAATAATGAGATCACGACATGTCTCATTACTATATAGAAATGAACTTAACTGGGTCACACAAATAAGATTTAAGGTCTGGATGTCATCAATTAAGCTAGCCTAGTTCGATTGATTTAGATTAGATCTAATTAGGTTCAAGAAAATCATGCTAGCACATGATTGAGCCTAACTTTCTTCTCATGTAATCTTTTCTATCTCGACTGAGCCAAATGTGATTTGACTCACCCAGAGAATCTTGAGAAAGTTTTTCTCAGTCTGACTGGAGTTAGTCCAGCTCAGAAAGGACTTATCTTAATTCATGAGATGAATTTAAGACAACACCTACTAATTTCTGTCACCTGCCATTTTCATTTTAGGACATTGGTCAAACATTGACCCACGGACCTTGGACTGAAGGCCACTTGGCAAGAGGTCATTGGAAATTTTTTATGGAGTGTCCACCTTCTAAATTAGGCCTCAAAGTGGGTGCCATATTCAAATTGGGTGTGCGCCCCAAGTGGATAAGGATAGAGTCCCATGAGATGAGGACTTTGATCCCTTGATCAACTTGGATTGTGGGGCGCCAATCTCACTGTGCTTATCCAGTGTTGGCACCAACAGTAGGAGAGATTGTGAGGATTCTTATTTGATATGATCAGATGACATCACTCCATCAATCAAAATTTTTTTAGAATTAATTAAAATTTTTTGATTGGTCGAATGATGTGGCATTGCATGGCACGGCAGGATCTATTTAAACTCTGTTTGCACCTAGGGTTTAGAGACTCTATGCAATAACTAACAAATGCTGAATTCTTTCCACTTCTCCATACCCCCTCTACTCCTCTTCCTCCTCTCTTCACATCCAAGAAGTTGGGCATCCATTTGGTGCTTGTTCAAGGCGTGGTGGCTTTCTGATTAGAAGGCTGCAGAGATTTGTTGAGAAGCTGCTGCTCCAGCTTCAGAAGATCTTTTGAAGATCTTTCAGATCAGATCCAGATCTCATTTTTAGAGCAAAAATTTGCAAAGAGAAGACAATCCAGATCCTACTCGAGTGGATATTGGTAGAGGTCAGGCAACTGCATGGCTATTTTAGAACCTCGGGCATTGCTGCGATCATCTACAGGGTAATCTAGTTACCCTAGAGGTATTTCTCTATTCCTCATGATTTTAGATTTAATTTTAAATTTAATATCAGATAATAGAAATTAGATCTAATAGATCTTAGATCTAAAATATCATAGGATAATTTTTTTTAAAATATTCCACCCCAGATCTCATTAGATCTGGAAGATCCTACAAGGAAAAAGCCAGTTTTTCTTTCAACTGGTATCAGAGCCAGGTTGATGGCTCTATTTCAGATATAATCTAGATTTAATTTTTATTTTTATTTATCTGATATAGATGAATTTTAGATGTCACATCAGATATGATAGGATCTAAAATCAAAAAAATTTAAAATTAATCTAAGTAGATCTAACATGTATGAGATGCATGACTAGACTAGGAATAGTTTAATCTATGAATAGTCTTATAGTTTTATATTTTAATATGATTAAAATATAAATTAGATCTAATTTATTATCTAATTTTTTGATATTATAAATATTATATTCAGATCAAAAAATAAAAAATAAAAAATTTAATTAATACATAAGATTGATCTATTGCATGCCTAGACTAGTTATAGAATTATTCTAGTAACTGTCTAGAATAGATTTTATATTGAATAGTTCAATTTAAATCATATTTTTTAGATGTTATATGTGATGTATCAGATCTGAAAATATGCTAATTAGATCAGATTTTAATACATGAGATGTATGCAAAGCATGTATAAGTTAGATCTGAAATTATATATGTGATATGTAACTTAGATCTAACTAGTTTTGTAGTTAAATTAATATTTTTGATTAAGGTATTCCTCATGGCCGTCCGGTCATAAGAACAAAGTAGAGTTTAAGACCCTCTCCTCCCATTCAATGGGGTGTTCTTATGGCGTGTAGGGGTGCTGCACGTTCATCCTTAATCAGAAATCAAAATTTACTTTTCTGCAAAATCCTAGATCCTGAAACCCTAAGATTTATTTATATATTTTGTTTATGAACTCAAGACTTAATTAATGAATTAAGCTTATGAAATTAAATTAGATCTAAAATTGAGAATTTCAGATCTAAGTCATTTTCATAAAATTGGATTCGAGCTTGGGTAGCTCAATTAGGTCTAGCGGTTGATCAAACTGAATCAAAAGTTGGTTAGGTGGGATCATGAAAGCTAATAATTGACTAGCCTAATAGGATTAAGTCTAGATCAAGGTTGAATCACATTCATATGTGACTCGATCAAGTTAAGACCTAATTTGGCTCAGTGGTTAGAGTCTGGATTGTAGGCTAACCCAATTGGTTCTGGTTCGATAATTTGGTGTTTAAGGTAAGTTGGGCAGATGCGACTGACTAGTTTTTAATTGGGAGCTACTCGACTCGAATGTGTTCTTGTCAAGTTAGTGGCATATCCCTCCCATTGGTCTCACTTACCTGGCCATATGTGTCGATCCAGTTTTGATTTGAGGTGGCTAACAATTCGAGCTAGCCCATGCTACTAGGTTAGTCATAATTGTTATGACTATGTCAAGTCAAGTTTAATGAGACCTAAATCAAATCTTCCTAAGAAAATATTAAATCTAAGGTCTTCCACCATTGTGGATGTGCGGGCCCTTCTCCGGGTTGATTGTTCTCGATTGATTATAGTGGCTCAGTTACATCGAGAAGACACAACCATGTCCATTAGGTATTGGATGCTATGGATTAGAGGATGGGTTGTGCTCAATATTTTGGATACGGTTAGGGACTCAATCAGGAATCTAATTCATGCAAATGGTGGGTCTGACTTAACTAAAAATTGGAGCAATATTCTAGACACGGTGAGCTTCATGAATTAGAGATCAAGTTTTGGGTGCACCATGATTAGAGAATCATTAGATAAGAGTTGTCCACTCATCGGTTGACCCATCCCAATAACTGTTAGGTGAGGTGATGGCCAGTCGATGAGACCGCACCACCCACTAGAAATCACTAATCACGAAGATTTTCACATCTCTACCTAGGGAGTGTAGGGATCTGAGAAAATAGTGGGAGCCTAATTTGTTTAAGAAAGAAACTCCTAAACAAATTGGTTAAGTCTGATTACAAAATCTAACTAGAAACTCTTGACTCTCTACAAGAAACATGTCTACGTCCAACCCCCTGACCAAAATACTAAACACCCACAAATTGACTGGATCTAATTTCAAGGACTGGTTGAGGAATTACAGAATTATTCTGGATTCTGAGAAACTGACTCATGTCTTGGACCAGGACCCACCTGCCATACCAGCACGTCCGACTGCTGAACAGAGAGCATCTCTGAAAAAGTGGACGGATGACGATAACAAAGTCAGGTACTACATGTTGGGTGCCATGTCTGATGACTTGCAGCATCAGCATGAGAATATTATGACTACCTGCCAAATGTTGGCTCACCTACAAGAGTTGTTTGGTGAACAAAATCGCGCAGCCAAGTATCAAGTCTGCCAAAGACTTTTTAAGGCTAAAATACGTGATGGGCAGTCAGTCCAAAATCATTATTTCACAATGATCAAGGACCTTGAGGAGCTTGAGAAGCTTAATGTTATCTTAGACAAGAATTTTCAGATTGATGTGATCCTTCAATCCTTGTCTGATGCATATGGTCAGTTCATCATGAACTTCCATATGCATAAGATGTAGTGTACCTTGGCTGAGTTAATGAACATGTTGGTTATGGCTGAGCTTTCTTTGAAAGGATCAAAAGGCTCAGTCCTTACTATGGAGTGGACTTCTTCTAAGAGAAAGTCTTTTGGAAAGAAGAAGAAGTCTGCAAAAAAGTAGAAGGTGGATGGGAAAAAGAAGAAGACGGAACTGAAGAAGAAGGCTACTGAAAAGGAAAAATATTTTCACTGCAATTTAGACGACCATTGAAAGCGGAATTGTCCTCAGTACTTGGCCACCTTGAAGAACAAGAAGGATGGTACTTCTAGAGGTATGCTCATTATAGAATCTAATCTTACGATTTCCTCTACATCCAGTTAGGTACTTCACTCTGGTTCTAGTGCTCATTTGTGTACTTCTATGCAGGGTCTTGAGGAGAGCAGGAGGCTGAGGGATAGAGATATGATCCTACGCGTCGGAAATAGAGCAAGAGTTGCTGTTGTGACCGTGGGAACCTACCCTCTATGATTACCATTAGGATTAGATTTAGTTCTTAGAGATTGTTATTATGTGCCTGCAGCAAGCAGGAATTTGATTTCTATTTCATGTTTAGCACAAGAAGGCTATGTGATTAGCTTTCATAAAAACTATTGTAATATATTTTATGAAAATAATAAAGTTGTAAATAGTTTTCTTATTAATGGTCTCTATCAGCTATATATTGATGTATCTGTATTTTATATCGAGCAAAATGTGAATGCCATAGGAATTAAAAGGCCTAGAGATAGTCTAAATGATAGGTATCTGTGGCACCTAAGGCTAGGTCATATAGCGGAAGACAAGGTTAACAAATTAGAGAAATTTGGGCTATTGAGTCTGTTGACTTTCGAGTCATATCCAGTTTGTGAATCATGCCTTCAAGGCAAAATGATCAAGCTTCCTTTTACAGGACATGGGGAAAGGGCCACAGACCTACTTGCCCTAGTACATACAGATGTATGTGGCCCATTTGATGTGCCAGTTAGAGGCAACTATATCTACTTCATTACCTTCATCGATGATATGTCTAGGTACGGGTATGTATTTCTAATAAAATACAAGTCTGAAGCCTTTAAAAAGTTCAAAGAATTTAGACATGAGGTAGAAAAACAAACAGAAAAATCTATTAAGGTTCTTCGATCAGATCGAGGAGGTGAATACCTTAGTCGGGAGTTTCTAGACTATCTTAAGGACAATGGCATAGTCTCTCAATGGACTCCACCTGGAACGTCACAACTCAACGGGGTTTCAGAACGGAGGAATCGGATCCTATTAGATATGGTCCGTTCCATGATGAGCTTCACGGACCTCCCTGAGTTTCTTTGAAGATATTGTCTCATGACAGCAATATATGTATTGAATAGGATTCCCTCTAAAACCGTTCCTACCACACCGTATGAGATATGGCATGGTAAGAAGCCAAGTTTGAGTCATCTCAGAATTTGGGGTTGTTCGGCTCATGTCAAGAGACAGCAGGCGGACAAGTTAGAGTTCAGATCTTTTAGAGCTCGATTCGTAGGATTCCTAAAAAGTCATTAGGATACTATTTCTATATTTCAGAAGATCACAATGTGATTATAAATCGACATGCTATTTTTCTTAAAAAATAGTTTATTCAAGATGGTGGCATCGAAAGAATAATTAAGCTCAAGGAGAATGTCTCCCAAGAGCAATGAACTAAAAAATCTGAGGAACCCAATCAATTAGAACTAGTCCTAACACAACCTCTTCCATTTCGTAGATCAACTAGGGTTTTCTGTCCTCCTGAAAGGTACTTAGGTACTATACAAGAGAAAGTAGAGGAAATGTTCCTCACGAAAAATGGGGCTCATGGTGATGACCCCAAGACCTATGATGAGGCGATATCAAATATCGACTCTGAGAAATGGTTAGAGGCAATAAGATCAGAAATTGACTCGATGCACTCAAACCAAGTCTGGACCTTGGTAGATCCACCTGAAGGTATTGTACCTATTAGGTGTAAATAGATCTTCAAGAGAAAGATAGGTGCAGATGGGAATATGGAGACATTCAAGGCTAGGCTCGTAGCGAAAGGTTATAGTCAGTGCGAAGGCATTGACTATCAGGATACTTTTTCGCCCGCAGCCATGCTAAAATCCATCCGCACATTGCTTGCTGTTGCAGCCTATTTCGATTATGAAATTTGACAGATGGACGTAAAAATGGTGTTCTTAAATGGATATCTTGAGGAAGATATCTATATGGAACAGTCGTTTGGTTTCACATCCAGTGATGATGATTACAAGATCTGCAAGCTGCAAAGGTCCATTTATGGACTTAAGCAAGCATCTCAGAGCTGGAATACTCATTTCAATGATGTGATCAAAATATTTAGTTTCATCAAGAACGAGGAGGAACCATGTGTGTTCAAGAAGGTCAGTGGGAACGCAGTTGTCTTCCTCGTACTGTACGTAGATGACATCCTCCTAATTGAGAATGATATTTTCATGTTGACCTCAGTCAAAATATGATTGTCTAAGGAGTTCTCTATGAAAGATCTAGGAGAGGCATCCTTCATACTGGGTATTAAGGTCTATAGAGATAGACCAAATAGGATGCTGGGACTTTCACAGAAGATGTACATAGAGGAGGTGCTAAAAAGATTTAGCATGAAAAACTCCAAAAGAGGTTTAGTACCTTTTATACATGGCATTCATCTCTCCAAGAAGATGTGCCCTAGAACACTTGAGGAGATTGAACGCATGAGCAAGATCCCTTATGCTTCGGTAATAGGGAGCCTCATGTATGTCATGCTATGTACACGACTTGATATAGCTCATGCTGTGAGTGTCACAAGCAGATATCAGTCGAATCCAGGCGAAGAGCACTGGACCTCTGTGAAATGTATCCTTAAGTACTTGAGAAGGACTAAGGATATGTTTCTAGTCTTTGGGAATGGAGAACTCTAGGTTTAGGGATTTACAGACTCATACTTTATGTCTGATATAAATGATCGAAAGTCGACATCTGGGAGTCTGTTCATTTGCAATGATGGTGCAGTTAGCTGGAAGAGTTTCAAGCAGACGGTGATTGCTGATTCCACCATGAAGGCAGAGTATATTGCTGCATAGAAAGCTGTGAAGGAGGCATTCTAGTACAAGAAGTTTGCCGTAGAGCTTGGAGTGATGTCATCGGATGCCATCCCTTTTTACTGCAAAAATAATGATGCCATAGCCCTAGCTAAGGAGCCAAGATCTCACCAAAAGTCCAAGCATATTGAGTGGCAATTCCATCTGATCCGTGATTACCTCGAAAAAGATTATATCGAGGTTAAGAGAGTCGATTCCACAGACAATGTGGCAAACCCGCTAACAAAGTCATTAGGCCAGCAGAAGATCGAAGCCCACCTTGAGAAGATAGGACTTAGATATGTAGCCAATTGGCATTAGGTCAAGTGGGAGTTTGTTAGATGTGTGCCCTAGATGTCAGATTGGCTGACACATTCCTGTATAAATGTAAGGATAAATTTATAATTTTAACTATAAATGAATAAAAAGATTATTCTACTATCGTATTGTGTACATTATGTCTGTGATATATCATTTGGATTAGTAGAAATGTTAATTCATATTTTCAAGAGTTGAAAATTTAAGGCATGAATTTACATAACTAACTCATAAACAGCTCCTGACCATAGGATCATCATGAGGATGGTGATCGATCTGAAAGATCGGTGTACGATTACTTTCTTAGGGTATATGTGTCTTAAGTCTATGATGTGGAGACATAAGAGCGAGAGTACAGATATTCGTTGAGAACGAGAGTACTGGGCGAGACCATCTCGAGCAGTCATAAGGAAGTCTACCATTTCGTCGATGACTAGCTCGATGCTGCAACTGTGTGTCTAATTCTTTGACCTGAGGTACATCGACAGTTCACCTTGAGTGTGTTATAGTTTGACTACACCATAACTTGGTCTCCTAGCCATTCGAAATCCTGAGGTGTATGTTGGCTGTAGCATATTCATTGTAGAAACCAGATTGCACCAAGATGGAATCTATCAACCTCGGTAGATAAGAGGAGTAGTCCTATGATGATCGAAAGATTGAGTCCTTAAGCCCATGACCATGGCAGAGTGAAATAATAAAAAAGAGTTTTCCATTAAGGTTTCACATCAAACTTAGATCAATCGATTGATTCATATGACTGATGTTGGGTTTGGCGAGTTCACCTTAATCCTAATTCAGTCGGGACTCATGATAGAAGAACTCAATCACACAGGTAGCTGCACCGAGAGGTTCTTCTTCATTTCTGATGCATTGCCACCATATACTGCTAGGTGTCACTGGTAGATTTTGGGAGCAATTAGAATGATCTTGATGGTCGATCATTCTAATTGTCTGAATCAGAAGAGTTCTGGTCCATCGAAAGAAGTTTCGATGATGTCGATGATAAGATCACGATGAAGAAAAAATCATCTTTTTTCTTTGTAGGATCTTCCAGATTTCATCAAATCTGAGGTGGAATAATTTAAAAATTTTATCCTACACTATTTCAGATCTAATGTCTATTAGATCTAGTTTTATTATCTAATATTTAAAATCTAAAATTAAATCTAAAAGTATGAGAAGTATAGACATACCTCAAGGGTAATCTGATTACCCTGTAGATGATCTCAGCACAGCCCGAGGTTCTGATGTAGCCACGTAAGTGTCTGGCCTCTACCGATATCTACTCAGGCAAGACCTGAAACACCTTCTCCTCACAAATCTATGCTCCAAAAATCAGATCTCTATCTGATTTGGAAGTGCTTCAGATCTCCTTCTGAAGTTGGAGCAGCAGCCTGTCGAAGATGTCCTGCAGCCTTCCTGTTCCAGGCATCATCACGCCTTGGACCTTTGCCAGATGGATGTCCAACTCTTTGGATGTGAAGAGGGGAGAGAGGAGAGCAAGGAGGATATGGAGAAGAGGAGAGGATTCTTGTTTTGGCTGGGTATTAAGTAGAAACCCTTAAACCCTAGGCGCAGACAGGGATTTTATAGACCCTGTATGCTGCGCAGTGCCACATCATTCGACCAATCAAAAAATTTTATTTAATCTAGTAAAATTTTGTTTGATGGAGTGATGTCATCTGATCACATCAGATAATAACCCCACCTTATCTTCAAAAGTTGGCACCAAAATTGGATAAGCACAAAAAGAGTTGGTGCCAAGGAGTCCAATCTTATCAAGTCTCTCCAATCCTTATCCACTTGGGGCGTCCACTTAATCTAATTGGGCTCATGCCATAATCTGATTATGGCACCCAATTAGATGTGGTTTGGCATGTGGACACTCCACAATAATCCTCCAATGAGCTCTTGCCAAGTGGCCTTCAGTTTAAGACCCATATGTCAACATTTGACAGATATCCAAAAATGAAAATGATAGGTGTCAGTAATTAGCAGGTGTTGTCTTAAATTCATCTCATGAATTAAGACAAGCCTTTTCTGAGCTGGACAAGCTTCATTTAGATTGAAAAAAATCTTTTCAAGATTTTTTGGATGAGTCAAATCACATTTGGCTCAGTCGAGATAGAAAAGATTACACGAGGAGAAAGTTAGGCTCAATCATGTGCTAGCACGATTTCTTTGAACCTAATTGGATCTTATCCAAATCAATTGGGTTAGCCCAATTGATGACATCCAGACCCTAACCCTTATTTTGTGTAACTCAGTTAGGTTCAATTTCGTATGGTAATGAGACATGTCATGATCTCATCATCGAAACTCCTTTCGATGGATCAGAACTCTTCTGATTCAGACAATTAGAATGATCGATCATCAATATCATTCTAATTGCTCTCAAAATTCATCAGTGATACCTAACAGTATGTGGTGGCAACCCATCAGAACTGAAGATGAACCTCTTGGTGCAGCTACCTATGTGATTGAGTTCTTCTATCATGAGTTCCGACTGAATTAGGGTTAAGGTGAACTCGTCAAACCCAACATCAGTCATATGAATCAATCGATCGATCCGAGTCCGATGTGAAACCTCAATGAAAATTTTTTTTTCCATTATTTCACTCTGCCATGGCCATGGGCTTAAGGACTCGATCTTTCGATCATCATAGGACTACTCCTCTCATCTACTGAGGTTGATAGATCCCATCTTGGTACGACTTAGTTCCTATAATGAATATGCTACAGCCAACATACACCTCAGGATTCTGAATGACTAGGAGACCGAGTTATGGTGTAGTCAAACTATAACACACTCAAGGTGAACTGTCGATGCACCTCAGGTCAAAGAACTAGACACATAACTGCAGCATCGAGCTAGTCATCGACAAGAAGGTAGACTTCCTTATGATTGCTCGATATGGTCACGCTCAGTACTCTCGTTCTCAATGAATATCTGTACTCTCACTCTGGTGTCTTCATACCATAGACTCAAGACACATCTATCCTAAGGAAGTGATCGTACACTAATCTTCCGGATCGATCACCATTTTCATGATGATCCTATAGTCAGGAGCTGTTTATGAGTTAGTTATGTAAATTCATGCCTTAAATTTTTCAACTCTTGAAAATATGAATTGACATTCTTACTAACTCAAAGGATGTATCACAGACACAATGTGATAGAATAATAACCCATTTATTGATTTATAGTCAAAATTACAAATTTGCCTTTAGATTTGTACAGGAATGTGTCAGCCAATCTGGCATCTAGGGCACACATCTAACAAACTTTTACTTGACCTAATGCTAATTGGCTACATATCTAAATCCCATCTTCTCAAGGTAGGCTTCGATCTTTTGCTGGCCCAATGGCTTAGTCAGCGAGTCTGCCACATTGTCTATGGAGTCGACTCTCTTAACCTCCACATAACCCTTTTCGAGGTAATCACGGATCAGATGGAATCGTCGCTCGATGTGCTTGGACTTCTAATGAGACCTTGGCTCCTTAGCTAGGGCTATGGCACCATTATTATCATAGTAAAGAGGGATGGCATCCGATGACATCACTCCAAGCTCTGCAGCAAACTTCTTGTACTAGAATGCCTCCTTTGCAGCTTTCGATGCAGCAATGTACTCTTCCTCCATGGTGGAATCAGCAATCACCATCTGCTTGGAACTCTTCTAGCTGACTGTACCACCATTGCAAATGAACAGACTCCCAGATGTCGACTTTCAATCATCTATATCAGACATAAAGTCTGAGTCTGTATATCCCTGAATCTGAAGTTCTCCATTCTCAAAGACTAAAAACATATCCTTAGTCCTTCTCAAGTACTTAAGGATACATTTCACAGAAGTCCAGTGCCCTTTGTTTGGATTCGACTGATATCTGCTTGTGACACTCACAGCATGGGCTATATCAGGTCGTGTACATAGTATGGCATAGATGAGGCTCTCTATTGCCGAAGCATAAGGGATCTTGCTCATGCATTCAATCTCCTCAAGTGTGCTAGGGCACATCTTCTTGGAGAGATGAATGCCATGTCTAAAAGGTACTAAACTTCTTTTGGAGTTTTCCATGCTAAACCTTTTTAGCACCTCCTCTATGTACATCTTATGTGAAAGTCCGAGCATCCTATTTGGTCTATCTCTATATTAGTATAAAAAATGCCTCTCCTAGATCTTTTATAGAGAACTCCTTAGACAACCATACTTTGACTGAGGTCAACATGGGAATGTCATTCCCAATTAGGAGGATATCATCTACATACAATACGAAGAAGACAACCGCACTCCCACTGACCTTTTTGAACACACATGGTTCCTCCTCATTCTTGATGAAACCAAATATTTTGATCACATCATTGAAACGAGTATTCCAACTCCGAGATGCTTGCTTAAGTCCATAAATGGACCTTTGCAGCTTGCAGATTTTGTGATCATCATCACTGGATGTGAAACCAAGCGACTGTTCCATATAGATATCTTCCTTAAGATATCCATTCAAGAATACCGTTTTCACATCCATCTGCTATATTTCATAATCGAAATAGGCTGCAACAGCAAGCAATGTGCGGATGGATTTTAGCATGGCTACGAGTGAGAAGGTATCCTGATAGTCAATGCCTTCGCGCTGACTATAACCTTTCGCTATGAGTCTAGCCTTGAATGTCTCCACATTTCCATCTGCACCTATCTTTCTCTTGAAGATCCATTTATACCCAATAGGTACAATACCTTCAGGTGGATCTACCAAGGTCCAAACTTGGTTTGAGTGCATCGAGTCAATTTCTGATCTCATTGCCTCTAACCATTTCTCGGAGTCGATATCTGATATCGCCTTGTCATAGGTCTTGGGATCATCACCATGAACCCCATTTCTCGTGAGAAATATTTTCTTTACATCCTCTTGTATGGTACCTAAGTACCTTTCAGGAGGATGGAAAACTCTTGTCGATCTATAAGGTGGAAGAGGTTGTGTTAGGACTGGTTCTGATTAATTTGGTTCCTCAGGTTCTTTAGCTCATTGCTCTTGGGAGACATTCTCCTTGAGCTTAATTATTCTTCCGATGCCACCATCTTGAATAAACTATTTTTCAAGAAAAATAGCATTTCGACTCACAATCACATTGTGATCTTTTGGAATATAAAAATAGTATCCTAATGACTCTTTAGGATATCCTATGAATCCAGCTCTAAAAGATTTGAACTCTAACTTGTCCATCTGCTGTCTCTTGACATGAGCTGGACAATCCCGAATTCTGAGATGATTCAGACTTGGTTTCTTACCATGCCATATCTCATACGGTGTACTAGAAATGGTTTTAGAGGAAACCCTATTCAGTACATAA
This sequence comes from Elaeis guineensis, assembly GCF_000442705.2. Classification (NCBI taxonomy): domain Eukaryota; kingdom Viridiplantae; phylum Streptophyta; class Magnoliopsida; order Arecales; family Arecaceae; genus Elaeis; species Elaeis guineensis. Next base: position 13,811,722 of record NC_026006.2, on the reverse strand, counting down.
ATTTTTGTCATGAGACAATATCCCCAAAGAAATTTAGGGTGGTTCGTGAAGCTCATCATAGAACGGACCATATCTAATAGGATCCGATTTCTTCGTTCTGAAACCCCGTTGAGTTGAGGCGTTCCAGGTGGAGTCCATTGAGAGACTATACCATTGTCTTTAAGATAGTCTAGGAATTCTAGACTAAAGTATTCACCTTCTCGATCTGATCGAAGAACCTTAATGGGCTTTTCTGTTTGTTTTTCTACCTCATGTCTGAATTTTTTGAACCTTTCAAAAGCTTCAAACTTGTGTTTCATTAGAAACACATATCCATACCTAGACATATCATCGGTAAAGGTAATGAAGTAGACGTAGTTGCCTCTAGCCGGCATATCAAATGGGCCGCACACATCCGTATGTACTAGGGCAAGTAGGTCTGTGGCTCTTTCCCCATATCCCACAAAAGGAAGCTTGGTCATTTTGCCTTGAAGGTATGATTCATAAACTGGATATGACTTGAAAGTCAACGGACTCAATAGCCTGGATTTCTTCAATTTGTTAACCCTATCTTCCGCTATATGACCTAGCCTTAGGTGCCACACATACCTATTATTTAGACTATCTCTAGCCTTTTAATTCCTATGGTATTCATATTTTGCTCGATATTAAATACAGATACATCAACATGTAACTGATAGAGATCGTTAATGATAAAACTATTTGCAACTTTATTATTTTTATGAAAAATATTACAATGATCCTTATGAAAGCTAATCACATAGCCTTCTTGTGCTAAATATGAAATAGAAATCAAATTCTTGCTTGCTTCAGGCACATAATAATAGTCTCTTAAAACTAAATCTAATCCTAATGGTAATCACAGAGGGTAGGTTCCCATGGCCATGACAGCAACTCTTGCTCCATTTTTGATGCGTAGGATCATCTCTCCATCCCTCAGCCTCCTGCTCTCCTCAAGACCCTGCATAGAAGTGCATAAATGAGCACTAGAACTAGAGTCAAATACCCAATGGATGTAGAAGAAGCCATAAGGTTAGATTCTATAATAAGTATACCTCCAGAAGGACCATCCTTCTTATTCTTTAGGATGGCCAGGTACTGAGGACAGTTCTACTTCCTCTTCTTCCCATCCACCTTCTACTTCTTCGCAGACCTCTTTTTCTTTCCAAAAGACTTTCTCTTGGAAGAAGTCCACTCCACAGCAAGAACTGAGCTTTTTGAACCCTTCATAGAAAGCTCAGTCGTAACCAGTATGTTCATTAACGCGGCCAAGGTACACTGCATCTTATGCATATAGAAGTTCATGATGAACTGACCATATGCATCAGACAAGGACTGAAGGATCACATCAATCTGAAAATCCTTGTCTAAGATGATACCGAGCTTCTCAAGCTCCTCAAGGTCCTTGATCATTGTCAAACAATGATCTTGGACTGACTGCCCATCATGCATTTTAGCCTTAAAAAGTCTTTGGCAAACTTGATACTTGGCTGTGTGACTTTGTTCACCAAACAACTTTTGTAGGTGAGCCAACATTTGACGGGTAGTCAAAATATTCTCATGTTGGCACTGCAAGTCATCAGACATTGCACCCAACATGTAGTACCTTGCTTTGTTATCATCATCCGTCTACTTTTTTAGAGATGCTCTCTGCTCAGCAGTCGGACGTGCTGGCATGGTAGGTGGGTCCTGATCCAAGATATGAGTCAATTTTTTAGAATCCAGAATAATTCTATAGTTTCTCAACCAGTCCTTGAAATTGGGTCCAGTCAATCTGTGGGTGTCTAGTATTTTGGTCAGGGGTTGGAGGCAGACATGTTTCCTATAGAGAGTCGAAAGTTTCTAGTTAGATTTTGTAATCAGACTTAACCAATTTATTTAAGAGTTTCATTTTTAAACAAATTAGGCTCCTACTATTTTCTCAGATCCCTGCACTTCCATGGTAGAGATGTGAAAATCTCCGTGATCAGTGATTTTTAGTGGGTGGTGCGGTCTCATCGACTGGCTCATCACCTCATCTAACAGTTATTGATGATGGGTCAACCAATGAGTGGACAACTCTTGTCCAATGATTCTCTAATCATAGTACACCCAAAACTTGGTCTCTAATTCATGAAGCTCACCGTATCCGAAATATTGCTTCAATCCTTAGTTAAGCCAAACTCACCATTTGCACGAACTAGATTTCTAATTGGATCCCTCACCGTATCCAAAATATTGAGCCCAATCCATCCTTTAATCCATAGCATCCAATGCCTAATGGACATGGTTGCATCTTTTCGATGCAACAGAGCCACTGTAACCAGCCAAGAACAATCAACCTCGAGAAGGGCCCACACATCCATAATGGTGGAAGACCTAGACATAATATTTTCTTAGGGAGATTTGATTTAGGTCTCATTAAACTTGACTTGACATAGTCATAACAATTATGACTAACCTAGTGACATAGGTTAGCTCGAATTGTTAGCCACCTCAAATCAGAATTGGGTCGACACATATGGCCAGGTAAGTGAGATCGGTGGAAGGGATATGCCATTAACTCGACAAAAATGTATTCAAGTCGAGTAGCTCCCAATTAAAAATCAGTCGATCGAATCTGCCCAACTTACCTTAGACACCAAATTGTCAAACCAGAACTAATTGGGTTAGCCTATAATCTAGGCTCTAACCTCTGAGCCAAATTAAGTCTTAACTTGATCAAGTCACATCTAAATGTGATTCGATCTTAACCCAGACTTAATCTTATTAGGCTGGTCAATTATTAGCTTTCATGATCCCACCTAACCAACTATTGATTCAGTTTGATCAACCGCTAGACCTAATTGAGCTACCCAAGCCCGAATCCAATTTTATGAAAATATCTTAGATCTGAAATTCTAAATTTTAGACCTAACTTAATTTCATAAGCTTAATTCATTAATTAAGTTTGGGTTCATAAACAAAGTATATAAAATAAATCCTAAGATTTTAGGATCTAGGATTTTGCAAAAAAGTAAGTTTTGATTTCTGATTAAGGATGAACATGCGGCACTCCTACACATCATATGAACACCCCATTGAATAGGAGGAGAGGATTTTTAAACTCTACTTCGTTCTTATGATCGGACGGCCATGAGGAACACCTTAATCAAAAATATAAATTTAACTACAAAACTAGTTAGATCTAAATTTACATATCTCATATACAATTTAAGATCTAACTAATACATGCTTTGCATACATCTCATGTATCAAAATTTAATCTAATTAACATGCTTTCAGATATGATACATCATATGTAATATCTAAAAAATAAGATTTAAATTGAACTATTCAAAATTAAATCTATTCTAGACAAGCTACCGGAATAATTCTACAACTAGTCTAGGCATGCAACAGATCAATTTTATGAAAAATTAAAATTTTATTTTTTATTTTTTGATCTAATTATAATACTTATAATATTAAAAAAATAAAAAATAAATTAAATTTAATTCATATTTTAATCTCATTAAAACATAAAACTTAAGACTGTTCATGGATTCATCTAATCCTAGTCTAGTCATGCATCTCATGCATGTTAGATCTTCTTAGAGTTAATTTTAAATATTTTAATTTCAGATCCTATCATATCTGATGTGATATTTAAAATTTTTTAATATCAAATAAATTAAAATTAAAATCAGATCTAAATTAGATCTGAAACTGAGCCATCAACCTGGCTCTAATACCAGTTGAAGGGAAAACCACCTTTTTCCTTTGTAGGATCTTTCAGATTTCATCAAATCTGGGGTGGAATAATTTATAAATTTTATTCTATACTATTTTAGATCTAATATTTATTAAATTTAATTTTATTATTTAAAATTTAAAATTTAAAATTAAATCTAAAAGTATGAGAAGTATAGATATACCTCAAGAGTAATCTGATTACCCTGTAAATGATCTCAGCACAGCCCGAGGTTCTGATATAGCCATGCAAGCACCTGGCCTCTACCAGTATTCACTCAGGTAGGACCTAGAATGTCTTCTCCTCATGAATCTATGCTCCAAAAGTCAGATCTCTATCTGATTTGAAAGTACTTCAGAACTCCTTCTAAAGTTGGAGTAGCAGCTTGTCGAAGATGTCCTGCAGCCTTCCTGTTCCAGACGTCACCATGCCTTGGACCTTTGCCAGATGGATGTCCAACTCCTTGGATGTGAAGAGGGGAGAGAGAAGAGCAGGGAGGATATAGAGAAGAGGAGAGGATTCTTGTTTTGGCTGGGTATTGAGCAGAAACCCTTAAACCCTAGGCGCAGATAGAGATTTTATAGACCCTGTATGCTGCGCAGTGCCACATCATTCGACCAATCAAAAAATTTTATTTAATCTAAAAAAATTCCGATTGATGGAGTGATATCATCTAATCATATCAGATAAGAACCCCACCTTATCTCCAAAAGTTGGCACCAACATTGGATAAGCACAAAGAGAGTTGGCGCCAAGGAGTCCAATCTTATCAAGTCTCTCCAATCCTTATCCACTTGGGGCACCCACTTAATCCAATTGGGCTCACGCCATAATCTGATTATGGCATGCAATTTAATATGGTTTGGCATGTGGACACTATTGGGAAATGTATCCCAAAAAGTCAATCATCAAGCTGTTGACGGTTGAGCAATCAAGTATTGTAATTTATTTGTTAATAAATAAAATATATTTGGTATTTTCATCATAAGCTTTCATCTTCTAATGAACTCCGTTATTATGATGAAGTCCTTAAGACTATTTAGATTCGATAAAGAGAGAATTTATCAATTAGTCCTTAAAACTATTCACGATCAAATGATAGGCTGTTAATAAGGACGACAGCTTCTATCGAGCATAGGTCACTGTAGGCTATATGGGTTGGTTATCCTCTTAATCAAAGAGTATGGAGATACTGGTACGGCATACAGGTGAGATATACTGGTCTATCATCATTGAACGTGACCAACTCCAGAGTATTCTGCTGTCAAGAATGTCTCTGATGGGATATAGGTATAAGTGTCCCTTAGACCTGAGATCGCCTCAGTGACTTGCAAGCAACTCACTGTGCTTTGGTACTGGACTAACTGAATTTCTAATTCAGAGATGGAAGGCTTCTGGGCATAGTCAAGTACTTGCAAAGTCAGAGTGTGATCGAGATGGGATTGACCACTCCAAGAGTTGGAGAAGAATGAGTCGCTGTATTTCAATTTAGCAAAACCTTGGCCAGGGTAATCCATCAGATGAATTTGATATTTTGAAATACAATGTGGACAACCTGATCAGAGTTAATAGTTGAACTCTAGGGTATCCTATGATCATTTTGGTCAAGGGGATAAATTATATGAAAACTATATCCGCATGGATTCTAAGGATGTTGTTCTACACATTCGACCTATCCGATCGTTGGGTACCATTGCTAGATGGTCATTTCGATTGGTATAAAAATTTATTCCTGTGCTATCGACTTAGGTTCGGACCTATGAGGTCATACACATTAGAGTTCATGATCCGATCGGATGGTTGATCAACGATTAAGAATCGTTCTAGGGTTAAATGATCAATACGATTGACATTTAACCCAGTGCAAGTGTTGCAGGAGGATCGATTAGCAATTCGATTGCTAATTGGCTTAATTTGATTAAGCCAATGAGCTGAGATTAAGTCTAATTAAATATGATTTAATTATATTTAGTTTGGACTTGATTGGATCAAGTCCAATTGGTTTATTGGATAAGCCAAGTGCAAGAAAAAACTAGTCCTAGTTCAACTAGGACTTTGGTCAATCTAATTTTTAATTTGATTAGAAAATTAAATCAGATTTAAATCTAATTTAATCTGATTAAATTAGATTTTTAATTAGGTTAAGATCTATTTTAATTGGGTTGATCTAATTTTGGTTTGATTTGGTTTGAAAAACTAAATTAAAACAAGTCATAAGATAGAATCCTAGTAAGACTAGGATTCCACCTTGCACCACATAAGCCTTCCCCACGCCCTCTCTCTCATTCAACACCAATCTCCTCTTATTTTGTGTGACAAAAGCCCTCTCCCAGGTCTCTACCACATTCACAAAAGGTTTCCTCTCTTCTTTCTTACATGGAAGGTGGTTTGGATCAAATCAAAGAGGAATAAGTTTGGATTTCGAATTCTATGAGATAGAGTTTTAGAAATCCAAAACTCTTTCAATTTTGTACCGAATTTATCCAAATTTTTTTTGGAATTTTCATGGATTTTAGGGTACATATTGTATACCCTTTGCTGGTGATCTATGTATGAAAATAAGGAGAAGGTGCTCAGGAGTTGGGTGCCCCTTATCTTGCCATGTTTGGATAAGCCTTGACTAGGTATTTGACCTAGACAAGGACTCTATCATATCTCTCTATATAAAATGAGTTTCTTCATAAAATTTTTGAAAAAGATAGAGATTTGAGAGACCTTTGGGCCATCCAAAAACCAGAGAGAAAGACCTTTGGATCGTGGAGATATGATAGACACAAGATAGGGTGTCTAGAGAGAAAAATGAGAAGAAGAAGAGGGTCTTCTTCTAGGGTTGTTTATTTTCATATCTTTCCTCCCTCCATCTTGAGTTTTCTGAGAGCGTCTCAGATCTAAAACTCCTCCTCCTACTTTCTATCTTTGGAAGAGTCTAAATCAAGAAGAAGGAGGCACCTGATCAACCATCAAAGAAGGATCAGCGTAGTACTAGCATACTGTGCTGATTTCCTGAAGCAGGACTTCTGATCGAGATTCGTGGGCTTGTGTGGATGACTCCTAGAGACCGGATGCATGTGTGGCTTGCAACATTATCCTCAAATCTGGATCAGCGAGGTTAGAACATCTAACTTGCAAGGTAATAGATCTGATCTATTGTTTAATACATACATTAGATGTAGTATAGAAACATATTGATATGATCAACATGTAGTTCATGCTGTATATATATATATATTTTATTTTTTAATTTAATACTATATAATAATTATGTAATAGAATCTTAGATCTAGAGATTCTCTGATTTTAGAAAATAAATTTTGATTTATTTTAGTCTTCTGTTGTATGATCTTGAAAAAGTTTCAAGATCTAACCCTGAAACCCTAGATCTGGTTCCTACAGACACTCCACAATAATCCTCCAATAAGCTCTTGCTGGTGGCCTTCAGTTTAAGACCCATATGTCAATATTTGACAGATGTTCTAAAATAAAAATGGCAGGTGTCAGGAATTAGCATGTGTTGTCTTAAATTCATCTCATGAATTAAGACAAGCCTTTTCTGAGCTAGACAAGCTTCATTTAGACTAAAAGAAACCTTTTCAAGATTCTCTGAATAAGTCAAATCATATTTGGCTCAGTTAAGATAGAAAAGATTACACGAGGAGAAAGTTAGGCTCAATCGTGTGCTAGCACGATTTTCTTGAACCTAATTGGATCTTATCCAAATCAATTAGGTTAGCCCAATTGATGTCATCCAGACCCTAATCTTTGTTTGTGTGACCCAATTAGGTTCAATTTCGTATGGTAATGAGACATGTCATGATCTCATCATCGACATCATCGAAACTCCTTTCGATGGATCATGACTCTTCTGATTCAGACAATTAGAATGATCGATCATCAATATCATTCTAATTGCTTCCAAAATCCATCAATGACACCTAGCAGTATGTGGTGGCAATCCATAAGAACTGAAGATAAACCTCTCGATGTAGCTACCTATGTGATTGAGTTCCTCTATCATGAGTCCCGACTGAATTAGGGTTAAGGTGAACTCATCAAACCTAACATCAGTCATATGAATCAATCGATCGATCCAAGTCCGATGTGAAACCCCAATGAAAAACTTTTTTTTCCATTATTTCAATCTGCCATGGCCATGGGCTTAAGGACTTGATCTTTCGATCATCATAGGACTACTCCTCTCATCTATCGAGGTTGATAGATCCCATCTTGGTGCGACCTAGTTTTTACAATGAATATGCTACAGCCAACATACACCTCAAAGTTTCGAACGACTAGGAGATCAAGTTATGGTATAGTCAAACTATAACACATACAAGGTGAACTGTCGATGCATCTCAGGTCAAAAAACTAGACACACAACTGCAGCATCGAGCTAATCATCAACGAGAAGGTAGACTTCCTTATGACTGCTCGATATGGTCACGCTCAGTACTCTCATTCTCAACGAATATCTGTACTCTCGCTCTGGTGTCTCCACACTATAGACTCAAGACACATCCACCCTAAGAAAGTGATCATACACCAACCTTCCGGATCAATCACCATCTTCGTGATGATCCTATGGTCAGGAGCTGTTTATGAGTTAGTTATGTAAATTCATACCTTAAATTTTTAACTCTTGAAAATATGAATTGATATTTTTACTAACTCAAAGGATGTATCACAGACACAATGTATACAATGTGATAGAAGAATAACTCATTTATTGATTTATAGTCAAAATTATAAATTTGTCCTTAGATTTGTACAGGAATGTGTTAGCCAATCTGGCATCTAGGGCACACATCTAACGCACGACATGTCTCATTACCATACGAAAATGAACCTAACTGGGTCACACAAATAAGAGTTAGGATCTGGATGTCATCAATTGAGCTAGCCCAGTTTGATTGATTTGGATTAGATCCAATTAGGTTCAAGAAAATTGTGCTAGCACACGATTGAGCCTAACTTTCTCCTCGTGTAATCTTTTCTATCTCGACTGAGCCAAATATGATTTGACTCACCCAGAGAACCTTGAGAAGATTTCTCTCAGTCTGACTGGAGCCAGTCTAGATCAAAAATAATTTGTCTTAATTCATGAGATGAATTTAAGACAACACCTGCTAATTTCTGTCACCTGACATTTTTGTTTTAGGACATTGATCAAATGTTGACCCATGGACCTTGGACTAAAGGCCACTTGGCAAGAGGTCATTGGAGATTTTTTATGGAGTGACCACCTGCTAAATTGGGCCTCAAAGTGGGCACCATATTCAAATTGGGCATGCACCCCAAGTGGATAAGGATAGAGTCCCATGAGATGAGGACTCTGATCCCTTGATCAACTTGGATTGTGGGGCGCCAATCTCACTGTGCTTATCCAGTGTTGGCACCAACAGTAGGAGGGATTGTGGAGATTTTTATCTGATATGATCAGATGACATCACTCTACCAATCAAAATTTTTTCAAAATTAATTAAATTTTTTTGATTGATCGAATGATGTGGCATTGCATGGCACAGCAAGGTCTATTTAAACCCTGTCTGCGCCTAGGGTTTAGAGATTCTGCATAATAACCAGCAAAAGCCTAAATTCTCTCCACTTCTATATTCCCCCTCTACTCCTCTCCCTCCCCTCTTCACATCCAAGAAGTTGGACATCCATCTGGTGCTTGTCCAAGGCGTGGTGGCTTCCTGATTAGAAGGCTGCAGAGATTTATCGAGAAGCTGCTGCTCCAGCTTCAGAAGATCTTTTGAAGATCTTTCAGATCAGATCTAGATCTGATTTTTGGAGCAAAGATTTGTGAAGAGAAGATGATCCAAATCTTGCTCAAGTGGATATCGATAGAGGCTAGACGATTGCATGGCTATTTTAGAACCTCGGGCATTGCTGCGATCATCTACAGGGTAATCTAGTTACCCTAGAGGTATTTCTCTATTCCTCATGATTTTAGATTTAATTTTAAATTTAATATCAGATAATAGAAATTAGATCTAATAGATCTTAGATCTAAAATATTATATGATAATTTTTTTTGAAATATTCCACCCCAGATCTCTTTAGATCTGGAAGATCCTACAAGGAAAAAGTCGATTTTTCCTTCATCTAATGTAGTGACGAAAAGCTATTGGGTACAATCAAGTACTTGTGAAGTCATGTGTGGATCAAAATAAGATTGATCTCTCTGAATTATAGGAGTTAATGTATCACTATATTTCAATTTAGGAAAATCTTGACCAGGATAATCCATATGATGGATTTGAAAAGTTGAAATACAGTATGGATGACTATTCCAGGATTGACAGTTAATCCCTAGATTATTCTGAGTATTAGGATCAAAGGGTTGAATTATGCAGAAATCATATGCCGAGGTTCTTGAATATTATTTTATAATTATTCAAGCTATTTGATATTGGATATCATTACTAGATAGTCATTTCGATTAGTATAGGAAGGGGTTTGTATGCTACTGGCTTAGTGTTCGAACATATGGAGTCAAGCACATAAGTCAAACAATATAGAAAAGAATTGACCGAATATTTATATGTTCAATTTGAAAGTATGAGACTTGATTGAACATATAGATTAACTTAATTGAGAATTGAGTTGTAGGTTATATGGAATTAAACACTGACGATGTCCAGCTAGCACTGTGCATAAGGTGCAGGTTTGATTTTGGAGATGAATTAAATTAAATCAATGATCCAAGCAATTATAAGAGATTCGATTTGAGTCCTAATTACTTTAGATTGGAAGGAGAGAACTCAACCAATAGAAGGATCAACAGCTGCTCCTGTGCTTACTACTTTTCAAAAAAAATGTAGGGAAACTTAGCCGGCTAAATGATACGGAAGGAATCCTAGACCTGCAAGCGCAGAAACTCCCTCACACCCTTAGCCTTCTTTCTCGACTGATCCTTAAGGTTCAAAGACTAGGGGACTCCTTTCCTTCTCTTCAACGCTTTTCAAAAAGTGTTAAAAAGAGGGAAGTAATTTAATTGAACTTAATTTTATTAAGGCTTGATTTGGTTAATTTTTCAAGTTAAACTTAGACAAGAATCCTAATTAGATTAGGATTAGCAGTCTTTTCAAAATTGATTCGAATCAAATTCAAATTAGATTCGAATTGAATCCAAATCTGAACCAAATCTGATTTGGTGCACTTAGCCATCTTTTCCATGGATTCTCTCATCTTTATGGCCGACCAAGGTGGTTGAGAGGGGGCTGTTTTTCAGCCCCCTCCCCATGGGCATGCAGTATAATGGAGGGAGGCACAAGTTGGCACCTCTGCTATTTGGATTGGGATTTCTTGTGCTTTAGGGAGTTTAGATTTGATTCAAACATGGAGAGTCCTATTTCTAGTACCTAAAAAAGTTTGATTTGATCTAAAATTTCTTGTCTATTTAAGGAGGGATGTGGAGAAGAGAAACAAGCAATCAAGTATTGGGTTAGGCATGGAGACAACCTCTTTTGGGCATCCCTCTTCCTTGGCAGCTCCCCTGGGCATCTCTCTCCTCCTAGCCATCCTCCCTCCCTTGTGGTGGCATGTGGGCTATTCTAAGAGCTTGAAAATTAGATCTCAAAACTTGTTCTCTTTCTTCTCCGAAGAAGATGTTCATCCATCTCTTCTACAGAGTTTGACGAGCATACGAAGTAGAGGATCCGTGCATCCAGATCTCATGAAGCAAATCAATTGAGGAGCTTCTTCAATCTTGATTATTTTTTACTTCCAATCAAAGTGAGATTTCATAAATATTATAAAAAATTTTAATTACTAATCTATTCTTTTCTTTTGACATTGGATGCGATCGGATAATTTTTCCTTCAATTAGTGTCAGAGATTTTTTTTAATTTTGAATTGTATGTCATGATCGCATAGTCTAATTTTGAGATTTTTTTAATTTTTTTGATTAAATTTTGAATCAAAATTTTTAATCTAATTAAACTTTTATTTCATCTAATATCTTTTGCATATTTTTCATCTAATTTTGATCAGAGTATCGAATCAAAATTAGCCTCTGAATCCAGTCTGCTGAAAATCTATTTTAGCAAAAATTTTTTATATAGATTTTTATGCTGATTTAATATCTGATTATGCATGGATTTAAATCTATTTTGGATATAAATTTTATGATATAATTTAATTAGAGAATTGATATTTGAACCAGGCTAAGATCTGAATCTGTTTGATAGAGTTTTTGATCTGATTTCAACAATATATTTGCATATGTTTGATCATATCTAAAATCAGATTTTTTTTATGCAATCATACATATATTTTAAATAAATTTATATATTATTTCAGATCTACATTAATTATTTTATATGCTTTATAAAAGTAGGTTTAGATCTGAAATAAATTTGATGCATTGATCTACTAAGATTAGATGCATATCATATTTGTATGATTATGTGCATGCATAGATTGTATAATAATTTATATATTTATATAATTAGTTTTTAAAATTAGATTTTAAATCTTAGTAGCTCAATATTTGAATTAAGAAGATCACCAAGCCATCCAATCATAAAAGCAAGTATGGTTTAATGACCCTCGCTTTCTATTCGATTGGGTGCTCTTCTGACGTGCAGGGTTGCCATTGTGATCCAGTCTCATAATGAACAATAGTAAAAAAAATTTAAAATTATTTTAATTATGAATATATTTAGATTAGATCTAAAATAATTTATGATTAATTATAATTTTAACAAAATAAATTCAGATATAAAAATTAAATTTTATTATCTGAATTGTATGTTGCATATGATGTAGAAATCTGAATTTTCTATGATACATATGATGTATACATAAAATTTAAATAAAATTAATATATATTTAATTATTAAATATAGATTTAAAAATTAATTTTTGGTTTGAAACATATGGTATGCTTTACATGAAGTCTTAGTAGTATAGTTCTACAAACTAAAACACATGTTTCATATACTTAATTTAAAATTAAGTTTTTAAAAGAATCTAGATTTGAGAATTGAAGATCTTAAGACACCTCATAAATCAATGGGCAATGAGTTAGCATGAATCAGGTCATCTAATTGGATTAGACCTAGGATTAGAAATAAAGATAGATCAATTAGAGAAGTTAATCAAATTTAATCAAATATTGAATTAGATTAGATTAGAATTTTTCTGAATCAACCTCAATAGTTGTAGCTTGATCAAGTCCATGCTTTTGACCATACCATTGGATTATGATCGTGGCTCAATGGTTTAGCACAAGTCCTTTGTCTGACCGAATTAAAACTAATTGATCAATTAGTGTCTAAGATAAGTCTGGCAATATTGCATGATAATTTGATGGGTGGTTTTTAATTGACAGTCTGCTTATCTGGCTATTTTGATGGTGTCTATGGCAAGCTGAGGCAAACCCTCCCACCAATCTTACTTATCTGACTATTTCGATAGATCATATTTTGATTAGATCACTGATTGATTCGAGCTGATCCATGCCATTAAGATAAATCAGTGTGACTGATTTAGGTATCTCTAGACTATCTTATATCAAGTTCTCTTCATGACTTGGTGAAGTCAATGGAAGGATTTATAATTCATAGATCAATCTCTTCTCTTATTCTCAAACCATTAAATCAAATCTTCTAAATTATTGGGTGTGTGATAATGCATCCAATGGGGATAACTAGTTCATAGTCTCCCATTAAGGTGTGTGATAATGCATCCAATATTCTAAATAGGCATTAGAGGTGCCACACATCTGGTGTCTATTGGGTATTGAAATTATCATTCATCATATGATCACCTTGTTGTGCCCTTTAGATCAATGGTTAGGTTGGCTGAGCCACACTCGAACCTGCATATTCATTTATTGGATATACTTGGTGGAGTCATGTTAATGGTTGGATCTAACTAGGATTTTCAATGGAGGTACCACATACCTGTTGAAGAGATGCCTGAGGCAAAACCTAATTGTTAGAAATTGTTAGGTGAAACAATTGGTTAAGAATCAACTCATGGATGCACTAGGTTAGTCGAGCCACACTCGAGTCTGAATGCAGTCTATGTGGATTTTAGTATCCACTAAGAGATTAATATAATTTCTCAAATTGAAGGTAGAGGTAGTCAATTCGTATAAAATAGTAGGAGGATCTTTAGACTAAAGTTCATGTCTTTAGGATTAAAATGATTCATATACTAATAGACTTTTGGCTTTCTTTTTTCAGTAATGGCCAGTATATTATCGCTCCGATCACTGTTGGATAGCGATAAGCTTATCATATCAAACTTCAAAAGCTGGTATCAAAAGCTAAAGATTGTTTTGAAGCATGAAAGGATTCTGTACGTGCTTACAGATCCCGTGAAGGAACCAGATCTAGGATTTCAGGGTTAGATCTTAAAACTTTTTCAAGATCAGGCAACGGAAGACTAAAATAAATCAAAATTTATTTTTTAAAATTAGAGAATCCTTAGATCTAAGATCCTATTACATGATTATTATATAGCATTAAATCAAAAATTAAAATATATAGAGCATGAGCTACATGTTGATCATATCAACATGTTTCTATACTACATCTAATGTATGTATTAAACAATAGATCAGATCTATTACCTTGTAAGTTAGACATTCTAACCTTGTTGATCTGGGCTTGAGGATGATATTGCAAACCGCACATATATCCGATCTCTAGGAGTCGTCCATACGAGCCCACGAATCTCGACCAGAAGTCCTACTTCAGGAAATCAGCACAGTATGCTAGCATTGCGCTGATCCTTCTTCGATGGTTGATCAGGTGCCTCCTTCTTTTTAATTTAAGCTCTTCCAAAGATGAAAAGTAGGAGAAAAAGTTTTAGATCTAAGACACTCTTAGAAAACTCAAGATGGAGGAAGGGAAGAGATGAAACTAACAATCCTAGAAGAAGACCCTCTTCTTCTTCTCTTTACTCTCTCCTAGACACCCTGTCTTGTGTCTATTATATCTCCATGACCCAAAAGTATTTCTCTCTAATTTTTGAATACCTCAAAGGTCTCTCAAAGCTCTATGGTCTTCAAGATTTTTATGAAAAAACTCATTTTATAAAGAGAGATATGATAGAGTCCTTGTCTAGGTCAAATACCTAGTCAAGGCTTATCCAAACATGGCAAGATAAGGGGCGCCCAACTCTTGGGTGCCTCCTCCTTATTTTTATACATGGACCACCAGCAAAGGATGCACATTGTGTGCCCTAAAAGGCACAAAAATTTCAAAAAAAATTTGGATAAATTCGGTGCAAAAAGGAAAGAGTTTTGAATTTTTAAAACTCTATCTCATAGAATTTGAGATCCAAACTTATTCCTACTTTGATTTGATCGACAACCACTTTTCATGTATGAAAGAAGAAAAGAAACCTTTTGGATGTGGGAAAGACCTGAAAGAGGGCTTTTGTCGCACAAAATAAGAGAAGATTGGCATGGAATAAGAGAGAGGGCATGGGGGGGGGGCTTATGTGACGCAAGGTGGAATCCTAGTCTTATTAGGATTCTATCTTATGACTTGTTTTAATTTGATTTCTCAAATCAAATCAAACCAAAATTAGATTAACCCAATTAAAATAGGTCTTAACCCAATTAAAAACCTAATTTAATCAGATTAAAATAGATTTAAATCTGATTTAATTTTCTAATTAAATTAAAAATTAGGTTGACCCAAGTCCTAATTGAACTAGGACTAGTTTTTTTTCTTACACTTGGCTTATCCAATAAACCAATTGGACTTGATTCAATTAAGCCCAAATCAATTCTAATTAAATTATATTCAATTAGACTTAATCTCAGCCCATTGGCTTAATCAAATTAAACCAATTAGCAATCGAATTGCTAATCGATCCTCTTGCAACACTTGCACTAGGTTAAATGTCAATCATATTGATCATTTAACCCTAGAATGATTCTTAATCGTTGATCAACCATCTGATCAGATCATGAACTCTAATGTGTGTGATCTCATAGGTCTGAACCTAAGTCGGTAGCACAAAAATAAATTTTTGTACCAATCAAAGTGACCATCTAGTAATGGTATCCGACGATCGGATAGGTTGAATGTATAGAACAACATCCTTAGAACCCATGTGGATATAGTTTCCATATAATTCATCCCCTTAACCAAAATGATCATAGGATACCTCAGAGTTCAACTGTCAACTCTGATCAGGTTGTCCACATTGTATTTCAAAATATCAAATCCATCTGATGGATTACTCTAGCCAAGGTTTTGCTAAATTGAAATATAGTGACTCATTCTTCTCCTACTCTTGGAGTGGTCAATCCCATCTCGATCACACTCTGACTTCGCAAGTACTTGACTATGCCCAGAAGCCTTCCGTCACTGAATTAGAAATTCAGTTAGTCCAGTACTAAAGCACAGTGAGTTGCTTGCAAGTCACTAAAGTGATCTCAGGTCTAAGGGATACTTATACCTATATCCCATCAGAGTCATTCTCGACAGCAGAATGCTCTGGAGTTGGTCATGTTCAATGACGATGTACCCTTATATCTCACCTATATGTCATACCAGTGTCTTCACACTCCTTGGTTAAGAGGACAACCAACCCATATTGCCTACAACGACCTATGCTCGATAGAAGCTGTCGTCCTTATTAACAGTCTATCATTTGGTCGTGAACAGTTTTAAGGACTAATCGATAAATTTTCTTTTTATCGAACTTAAATAGTCCTAAGGACTTCATCATAACAACGGAGTTCATTAGAAGATGAAAGCTTATGATGAAAATACTAAAAATATATTTTATTTATTAACAAATCAATTACAATACTTGGTTGCTCAACCGTCAACAGCTCGACGATTGACTTTTGGGACATATTTTCCAACAACTCCCACTTGTCCTAAAGCCAGTCACCTCAGTATCTAATACCCATCTTCGACTTGTGGTTGTCGAACTCCTTTATCGCCAAGGCTTTAGTGAAGGGGTTGGCCAGGTTCTCCTTTCCATCGATCTTCTGAAGATCGATGTCACCTCGATCCATGATCTTCCGGACCAGGTGGAAGTGGTGCAAAATGTGCTTCATCCACTGGTGTGCTTTGGGTTCCTTCGCCTGAGCTATGACACCAGTGCTGTCGTAGTAGAGCAGGATCGAACCATCGAGGGAGGGTGCTACTTCGAGCTCGATGATGAATTTTCTCAGCCACACAGCTTCCTTCGCAGCATCTGATGCTGCGATGTACTCCGCTTCACAAACAGTCTGCCATAGTATGCTGCTTGAAACTCTTCCAGCAGATAGCTCCACCATTTAGAGTAAAGATATAACCCGACACGCTTCTGATGTCATCATGGTCAGATTGAAAGCTGGAGTCTGTGAACCCTACAAGTTTCAGATCTGACTCACCATAAACCAACCATTGGACCTTAGTATTTCTCAAATACATAAGGATGGCTTTAACCACTTTCCAGTAGTTTTCTCCAAGATCAGATTGGTATCTACTCACTACTCCTAGTGAGTATGCCACATCTGGTCTTGTACATGTCATGGCGTACATGATAGATCCCACGATCGAAGCATATGGGACTCTACTCATATGTTCTCTCTCTTCAGAAGTTGTTAGATAATTCTTCTTAGAGAGAGAAATTTTATGGCCTATCGGTAGATAGCCCTTCTTGAAATTCTCCATACTGAACCTCTTCAGCACAGTGTCTATGTACGTGGACTGGAATAACCCAAGCATCTTTTTAGATCTATCTCTATAGATCTTCATCCCTAGGATGTAGGATGCTTCACCCAAGTCCTTCATGAAGAACTGCGATGACAACCAAACTTTTATTCTCTGTAGTGCGGAGATGTCATTCTCGATTAAGAAAATGTCATCCACGTACAAGACAAGGAATACCATAACTGGACCATTTGCCTATTTATAGATGCAGGGCTCTTCTCCATTCTTAACAAAGCCATATGCTTTGATCACCTTATCAAAATGCATGTTCCAACTCCGAGAAGCTTGCTTCAATCCATAAATGGATCTCTGAAGTTTGCACACCTTGCACTCATCTATGGATGTAAACCCCTCAGGTTGTGTCATATATACCTCTTCGGTCAGCTCTCCATTCAGGAAAGCTGTCTTTACATCTATTTGCCAGATCTCATAGTCCAGATGGGCAGCTATTGCAAGCATTATTCGAATGGATTTGAGCATTATCATAGAAGAAAATATCTCGTTATAGTCAATACCATAACGTTGACGATACCCCTTAGCAACCAGATGGGCTTTATAGGTCTCCACCTTTTCGTCTGCGCTCATTTTTCTTTTGAACACCCATTTACACCCAATGAGTTTAACCCCTTCAGGTGAGTCAACCAATGTCCATACATCATTGACCTTCATGGACTCCATTTTGGATTTCATGGCTTCAAGTCATTTTTCAAAATCAGGTCTCTGCATTGCATCCATATAGGTGATCGGATCCTCATCGTTCTCATCGAGTTCGATGAGATCACCATTTCGGACTAAAAAATTATAGTATCTGTTCGACTGATGTGGTACTCTATCGGATCGCCTTAATGGTATAGGTACATTGGGCTTCAGATCTGATCTAATCAAATCTGACTCAGGTTCTGCTATTGGTGTCGGTCCTTCTACCTATTGAACTTCATCAAGTTCAACCTTAGAGGCAATGGTTCCTTCACCAAGGAACTCTTTTTTTAAAAAGATTGCCTTAAGGCTGACGAATACTTTTTGTTCATCAGCATGGTAGGAAAAATATCCTTTGGTCTCTTTGGGGTACCCGATGAATGTGCATTTGTCAGACCTAGGTCCAAGTTTGTCTGTGACTAATCGTTTGACATAGATCGGGCACCCCCAGACCCTAAGGTGTGAAAGTGCTGGCTTATGCCCTATCCATATCTCATATGGAGTCTTATTTACAAACTTATTTGAAATCTTATTTAACAGATAACAGGCCGATTCGAGTGCATATCTCCAGAAGGATATTGGCAAGCTGGCAAAACCCATCATGGAACGGACCATGTGTAACAGAGTCCGATTTCTCCTTTCAGACACACCATTATGCTGTGGTGTTCCTGAAGGAGTCCATTAGGAGATAATCTCATTCTCTCCTAGATATGTGAAAAACTCACTAGAAAGATATTTTCCTCCTCGATCAGATAAAAGAGTTTTAATACTCTTTCCAATTTATTTTTCTACTTCACTTCGGAATCGTTTGAACATTTCAAATAAATTCGACTTATGTTTCATCAGATAGATATATCCATATCTGGATAGATCATCCGTGAAAGTTATGAAGTAGAAATATCCACCTCTAGCACTTGTGCTCATGGGCCCGCATACATTAGTATGTACTAGGTCCAAGAGCTCAATAGCTCTCTCATATTTTTTAGTAAAAGGTGACTTGGTCATTTTACCAAGAAGATAGGACTCACAGGTTGGAAGTGATTCACAATCACTGACTTTGAGGATTTCCTCTTGAGTCAACCTGTTTATTCTATTCTTGTTTATATGACCTAGCCTACAGTGCCATAAGTAGATATCTGACGCACTATCTAATCTAAGGTGCTTGCCAATAGAATAGATTCTTATCGGGCTTGATCTTTCTAGTCTGGCCCTACACTGATATCCTAGCCTGAACTTGCACATTCTTCACTTTCTTCTTCTTGTTCTTCTTTCCTTTTTTAAAGGATCGAGAACCAGAAGACGAAGCTCCCACTAAGTTCACCGACTCCTTATGGAGTTGGTGATCCTTCTCAAAGTTCTGAAGCAACCCCAGTAACCTGTGGTAGTTTACTTCAGGCTTTGTCATTCTATAATGAGTGAGGAATGGGAGATAAGACTTGGGCAGCGAGTTCAGTATTGTATTTTTCCCAAGCTGCTCATGTAAGGGAAAGCCAAGCTTGCTCAATCATTCAATCAGCTCGATCATGTACAATACATGATCAGTGATAGAGGCACCATCTCATATTTGGCATTGAAGATGGCACAACTAGTCTTGTGCCTCTCCACATCATCGGGTGTGCCAAAGGCATCCTCCAACACTTGAAGCATATCCTTTGGCTGAGCCGTCTTGAATCTGTGACTGAACTCGTCGCTCATAGCAGCCAGCATGATACAGCGCATCATGGTCAGATCACTGAGCCACTTCTGATAAGTATCTCTGACTGTTCCATGTACATTGACAACTGGCTCCTCAGGTGCAGGATCCATTATCATATATAGGATCCATTCATGCTTCAGGAAAGTTGGGTCCCACCAACTTATCATTATCCAACAATGATCGGAGCGATAGGGAAGTGGCCATATCTGCTCAAAGAAAAATCATAACCTAATTAGTAATTGATTCATTAAACCTAAAGATTTGGACTTTAATCAAAAAGTTTCTTCCACTATTTTATTCGAATTGGTAGCCTCTACCTCCAATTCGAGGAATTATCCTAATTTTTTAGTGGGTACTAGAATCCACTTAGACTGCACACAAGCCCAACTATGGTTGGCCAACCCATGTACATCTAAGGGTAGGTTCATAACCAATTGTTTCTCTAAACAACTTTTAGTAATTTTAATTTTACCCCAGAAACCTAATCAGTAGGCTTTGGCCTCCACTGTAAGGATTTGGTTAGGTCTAACCATTAACATGACCATACTTGATGCATCTAACCAACGAATGATTAAGTCCAACTTTGGTTGGCTCACCTAACCACCATTAGAGAGACACTTCCAAGTCATCATATGATGAGTGATAATTCCATTAGTCAACAAGCATCGGGCCTTTGGGTCTGCAATGATTATTGAGTTAATGGACTCATTATCAAACACCTTAATGGGAGGCTATGACTCAGTTGTCTCCATAACTTTATCATTTTAAGGACCTAATAATTTTAAAAGATTTAAATGATTTAAAGGATGAGGTTAGATGAATTAGCTTATCATGATCCTCCCACTAGCTTCACCAAGTCAGCTTAAGGGGTACAATTAATAGGGCTGGTCTAGGAGCACCTAAATCAGTCACACTGATTTACCTAACTGACATGGGTCAGCTCGAATAGTCAAGTGATCCGATCAAAACATAATTTCACCAAGAGGCCAGGTAAGTTCGATCAGTAGGAGGGTCAGCCAAAGCTTGCCTTAGACACCATCAAAAATGGCCAGATAAGTGGGCTCCCAATTAAAAATCACTGATCTGGTTTACCTTAGACACCAACTGGTTTAATTGGTTTTGATTAGATCAACCTAACAGTTCATACTAGACCGCTTAGCCAAGAATCAAGTCCATTTGGTTCTCGTTAAAGACATAGACTTGACCAACTACAACTATTGTAATTGATCTAGAGAATCCTTGACCTAATCTAAGGCAACAATTGATTAGATTTAGTCAATTCTCTAATTAAGTCCATCTTTAATCTAACCATAGGTCTAACCCAATTAATAGACCTAATTTTCACTAACCCATTAATCCAATGTGTTATGGTTTGTGTCTTAGGTTCTTCAATTCACAATCCTAGAATCTAATCAAGCAACTTCTTAATTCTTAATTAAGTTTTGGGCTGAGGGTTGGGTTCGACTTTTTGAAAATAATTTTTATATTTGTAAAATAATTTTACAATATGGTTCTACCAATCATATTGCATGTTTGATTCATAATCAAGATGCAAATGAAATAAACATGAAACTACTTTAGATCTAATCTAAACAGATTTATGTAATTGAAATAATTTTAACTTTAAATAATTTTTTTGCACAAAAATTATTAACAAAAAGATTTTATTTTAGATTTAAATATTTTTTAAATCTAATAAATCATAATTTTAATCTAGATCATATCTAATAAATTTATGATTAAAGATAGATCTACACGAACTAGGACAACCTTTGCACTGTAAGGTGTAAGCCTTACAGCAAGACAACCTTGCAGTTCGTGATTGATCTAAAATTTTAATTTTAGATTTAATAATTAGATTATAAATTAGATCTAATCTAAAAAATAATCTAAGTATGTATAAATAATCATATAATAAACAACCTGGCTCTGATACCAATTGAAGGAACCAAATCTAGGATTTCAGGGTTAGATCTTGAAACTTTTTCAAGATCAGACAGCGGAAGACTAAAATAAATCAAAATTTATTTATTAAAACTAAAAAATCCATAGATCTAATATTCTATTATATAATTATTACATAGCATTAAATCAAAAATTAAAATATATAGAGCATGAGCTACATGTTGATCATATCAACATATTTCTATACTACATCTAATGTATGTATTAAACAATAGATCAGATCTATTACCTTGCAAGTTAGACATTCTAACCTTGCTGATCTGGGATTGAGGATGATGTTGCAAATCACACATGCATCCGATCTCTAGGAGTCATCCACACGAGCCCACGAATCTAGACCAGAAGTCCTGCTTCAGGAAATCAGCACAGTATGCTAGTACTGCGCTGATTCTTCTTCCATAGTTTATCAAGTACCTCCTTCTTCTTAATTTGGGCTCTTCCAAAGATGAGAAGTAAGAAAAGGAGTTTTAGATATGAGACACTCTCAAAAAACTCAAGATGGAGGAAGAAAAGAGATGAAACTAACAACCCTAGAAGAAGACCCTCTTCTTCTTCTCTTTACTCTCTCCTAGACATCCTGTCTTGTGTCTATTATATCTCCATGACCCAAAAGTCTTTCTTTCTGATTTTTGGATGACCCAAAGGTCTCTCAAATCTCTGTGTTCTCCAAAACTTTTATGAAAAAACTCATTTTATAGAGAGATATATGATAGAGTCCTTGTCTAGGTCAAATACCTAGTCAAGGCTTATCCAAACATGGCAAGATAAGGGGTACCCAACTCTTGGGTGCCTCCTCCTTATTTTCATGCATGGACCACTAGCAAAGGGTGCACAATATGTGCCCTAAAAGCCATAAAAATCTCAAAAAAAATCTGGATAAATTCAGTGCAAAAAGGAAAGAGTTTTAGATTTTAAAAACTCTATGTCATAAAATTTGAAATCTAAACTTATTCCTACTTTGATTTGATCTACAACCACTTTCCATGTATGAAAGAAGAGAGGAAATCTTTTGGATGTGGGAAAGACCTGAGAGAGGGCTTTTATCGCACAAAATAAGAGGGGATTGGTGTGGAATAAGAGAGAGGGTGTGAAGGGGGGGGGGGGGGGCATGTTGGAGCATGATCCCGACTCCCACGGACCTTGGGTGCAGCAGAACCAGCAACGAACAAATTTGGAGACTTCTGGACTCGATCAAAGGCCCTTGACGAAATCAGCCTGGTTGTTGTCTTCTTCGTCAGCCTTTCGTTCCAGATGAAGAACGCCTCTAAGATCATCTCTAAAAAATTCAAGATTTGGTACCCAACCAGATCAGGCCTAGACTGAGGTCTTCCAATTTATAGATCTCAAATTAGGATATTCTAGATAGAGAAAAAGGTAGATAGAAATAGACCTTTCAGATCTGTCCTGCAGCAGCCTTTCCTGTAGAACTGTTGATGGAGATCTCACCCGCGCCTCAAACGACCTCAGATCAACTCCAGATCTGAGAGAAACTTGTACCAACCTCTTCGCAAGAGATTCTAGATTTTGGACCTGATGTTTGGGTGGCTGCAAGAGAGGGAGAGAGATCTGGTTGGCGGCACAAAGGGGGAGGGGCCTAGCGCCTCCCCTGCTTAACTTTATTTTTATGGACCTGGCGGCAAGAAACCCTAGGGTTTCTTGCTCCTGGGGCATGGAGAATGGCTGGAGAGAGAGGGAGAAGAGAGGGAGAGAGACTTGGGAGAAAGAGTATTGTATTCCTTGGCTTTTTCAAACCTATATAAGTATATGTATATATAAACGCAGGGTCAAGTGACCCAAACCCAAAACTCCCTTGACCAACTCTATGGGAGATTAGGTTAACCCAAGCCTATGTATACCCATGACTCGACCTAATCTCACCTATCTTGGGCCCAGACCTGGCCCATAAAGAGTTGATCCTTTGAGGCCCACATAACCTAGACCTCAAGAACCCGAAAGGCCCATAGCCTTTCAACCTAGGGCCCAACTAGCCTTAGAGCCTCCATGAAGCCCTCATGAATGATGGACCTTGGCCTTAGCCTTGGTCCCCTGGGCCTTGGGCACACCACTTGGATCACTACAATCTCCACCTTGGTGTCCCAAGGCCTCAACCAGCTCCACTCTATCCATCAGCCGAATCAGCTCAACACATCTCTGAAAGCTGTCCCGTGGAAGTACCTTCGTAAGTGCATCAGTTGGGTTCTTCTTGGTGTGTACCTTCACCAGCTCCACCTCACCATCCTCCACAAGCTCTCTGATCTGATGATACCGAATGTCGATGTGCTTTGTCCTTGCATGATAGACTGAGTTCTGTGCTAATAGAAGTGCACTCTAGCAGTCACAGTGCACTCTAATGGCCTCCTGAGTAAGGCCCATCTCCATCAACAAATCCTTCAGCCAAATTGCCTCCTTAGTTGCTTCTGTCAGCCCGATGTACTCCACCTCTGTAGTGGATAGAGCTGTGATAAGCTGCAGACTCGATCTCCAAGAAATAGGACCTCCATACAGGCTAAAGATGAAGCCTATCATAGACCTCCAGGTATCCACATCTCCACCAAAGTCTGCATCTACATAACTGCCAATCAGCCCCTAAGCCACTATGGACATGTCAGAGTGTCCCACTGCACCTCTTCGTTGTCCGTAGCAGATGCCAACTCCAACTGATCCCGCCATGTATCTGAATATCCACTTCAGAGCTCTCTAGTGCTCCCTGCCAGGCTGCGCCATGAACCTGCTAACCTGACTCACTGCATGAGCGATGTCTGGCCTACAACAGACCATCGCATACATCAAGCTCCCAACTCCTGAAGCATAAGGAACCATCTCCATCTCCTGAGCCTCCACCTCAGTCTGTGGTGCCATGGTCTTCGAGAGTCTGAAGTGACCGGTAAGTGGCAGCTCCACCGACTTTGCTCCCTTCATCCTGAACCTCTCTAAGACCTTCTGTATGTAGCCCCCTGAGATAGATGCAGCACCCTCCAAGCTCGGTCTCTGAAAATCTCCATGCCTAAGATCTTCCTTGCAGGCCCAAATCCTTCATCTCAAACTCCTGAGATAAGGATGCCTTCAGATCCTGCACAACCTTCCTACTTTTGTATGCTATAATCATGTCATCCACATACAAGAGTAGGAACACCTTAGAACCATCCTCAAGAAACTGAACATAAACAAAGGGATCAAACTCGCACCTGAAAAGTCCAATGCTGCGCACATAGGAGTCGAACCGCTTATACCATTACCTCGACGACTGCTTCAGCCCATACAGCGACTTTTGCAACAAACAAACCTTTCCCTCTGATCCTGGATCCCTGAAACTGGGTGGCTGCTCCATGTAAATCCTCTCCTCCAAATGCCCATGGAGGAATGCCGTCTTAACATCCATCTACTCTAGCTCTAAATCCTGAGCTGCTACAATGCTCAGCAACACTCTGATGGAAGTATGTCTGACGACGGGAGAGAAGACCTCGCTGAAGTCGATGCCTTCCTTCTAAGAGTATCCCTTGGCCACTAACCTCACCTTGAATCTGATACCTCCCTGCTCTGAAGGCCCTTCCTTGCGACTATAGACCCATTTACAGCCAATGGGCCTCTTCCCCAGTGGCAACTGCACCAATTGCCACGTCTGGTTCTGGTGGAGAGACTGCATCTCTTCGAACATCGTCTGGATCCACCGCTCTCTGTCCTGGCTCTCAATAGCCTCCTGATACATTTATGGGTCTCCATTCACTATTACCAGGGCATATGACAGTATCTCCTCGAAGCCATATCAGTCCGGTTTCCTGATGGTCCTCTTGGGCTTGTGTAGGGCAACATCGATATCAGTCCTCGATCCAGCTCACTCCTGCTGGACCTCTCTGTCTCGATCATCTATCCGAGTCTTCTCCACCTGTGGAGACACCTTAGGTAGGTTCTCCACCTGAATGTCATGTCCTCCCGTAGTACCTGCAAGAGGCAAAATCAAAGAGGTAAGCTGTCCAGCAGCGCCTTGCTGGACCTCCTCCTGCTCCTGCTGCTCCTCCATGCCTGCTCGCCTCCGTAGGACTGACTCCTCATCAAAAGTCACATCCCGACTAATGATGACCTTCTTTTCCAAGGGATCCCATAGCCTGTATCCCTTAACTCCTCACAGATAGCCTAGAAACACCGTCTTGCGTGATCTGGCATCTAGCTTGCTCCGCTCACCAGCTCCAATGTGCACATAGGCCGTGCACCCAAATACCCGTAGATGGCCCAGCCCAACTGTCCTCCCAGACCACACCTCATGCATCGTGCCATTTCCAGAAGTGTTCTGTTCATCCTCTCGGCCACCCCATGCTGCTGTGGAGTCCCCTTAACTGAGAAGTATCTTCTGATCCCACACTCCTCACAGTAGTCCTGGAACTCTCTACTGGTGTACTCTCCGCCATTGTCTGACCTCAGACACTTCACGCTCCTCCCCTGCTCCTTCTCCACCTCAGCTCTTCAGATCTTGAACTTGGTGAAGACCTCTGACTTCTCTCTCATGAAGTAAATCCAGAGTTTTCTTGAAAAATCATCAATCAGGGTCATAAAGTATCTGGCCCCATTCCTAGCTGAAACTGGGGTTGGTCCCCACACATCCGTGTGTACTAACTCCAGAGGGGCTGCATTGCGGGCTGTACTGATGTTGAACTGAACTCTCTTCTGCTTTCCCATCTGGCAAGGCTCACAGATCTCTCCTGTAGCACCATCCTCCAGATCAGAGATGAGTCCTCTCCTGCTCAACTCCCTCAGCCCCTTGTTACCATGTGGCCTAGGTGGTAGTGCCACATCCTGTAAGCCCCATGTTGGTTTTGTGCTGCAGCTGCTGCATCAGACTCTTCGGTCACCACAGATCCCTCCATGCGATAGAGATTATTGTCCAACCTCCTGCCTCTCATCACTACCATAGCTCCATTGGAGATGTTCAGTACTCTGCTTCTAGTCCTACTGCTGAAGCTGTATCCACTGCGCTCCAAGTAGCCTAGTGACACTAGATTCTTTTCCAGCTCTGGGACGTGCTTTATATTTGTCAATGTCCTCACAATCCCATCAAACATCCTCACCCTAACTGTCCCTATCCCAGTCACCTTGCAAGGATGATTGTCGCCTAGAGTCACTGATCCCTCATCTGTCTTGGTGTATGTCGCAAACCAAGACCTGTGTGGTGTGTAGTGATGTGAGCACGCAGAGTCTAGTGTCCACTCCTCTGTGTAATGCCTGTGACCATCTGATAACACAAGTAGATCATCCTCCACCTGCTGCCCAGCAACTGCACTCACTGATTCTGAGCCACTTCTTTCTCCCTTCTTGCTCTTCCATAGTGGACATTCTCACTTGAAGTGCCCGAACTCATTGCACTTGAAGCATTTCATCTCTTTCTTTCCCTTCCTGGACTTGGACTGCCCCCTGGACTTGCTTCTGCCTCTGCCTCTACCTGTCCTCTCCCCTACTGCCAAACCCTCCTGGGGAGCCCGATCTCTGGTCAACTTTTCCCTTTGCTCATTAGACCTCAGCACCGAGACCATGTCCTCATATTCCAGAGTCTCCTTGCCATAGAGCAGTGTAGTCACCAAAGAGTCATATGATCCTGGCAGCGAACACAAAAACAACAGAGACTTATCCTCCTCATCCAGCTTCACCCCGATTTTCATCAACTCCGTGGACAACTGGTCGAACCTCTGAATGTAGCCAATCACATCAGATCCCTCCTGCATCTGAAGACTGTACAACCTCTTCTTCAGCATTAACTTATTGCACATATTCTTCCCCATATACATGGTGTGCAACATCGACCAAAGAACCTTCGGGGTCTTTTTTTTCGGCATCGAATACAACGCCGCATCCGCTAAACATCCTCTGATCATCGAGCATGCTTTCTTCTCCAACGATGCCCACTATCTATCTGTTATTCCCTCAGGCTTCTCATCCAAAGCCTGATCCAGATCTGCTTGCACCAGAAGATCCTCCACTCGGATTTTCCACATGGAAAAATTTCTCTTGCCATCAAACTTCTCAAAATCGACCTTCATATTGCTGCCTATGACTGGATCCAAGTCAAACAAGCAATATAAAATCAAGAAGTGTAGAATATACCTTGATGGTACCTTGCTGAAAATTTTCAGCACTTGGGATCTTCAACTTCTCGTGCTTGGAACTGCTTCCTCACCACTGTGGCTCTGATACCAACTATTGGAGCATGATCATGGCTCCTCTCATGGATCTTGGGTGTAGCAGAACCAGCAACAAATAAATTTGGAGACTTCTAGACTCGATCAAAGGCCCTTGACGAAATCAGCCTGGTTGCTGTCTTCTTCGTCAGCCTTTCGTTCCAGATGAAGAATGTCCTCTAGGATCACCTCTAAAAAATCTAAGATCTGGTACCCAACCAGATCAGGCCTGGATCGAGATCTTTCAATTCATAGATCTCAAATCAGGATATTCTAGATAGGGAAGAAGGTAGATAGAAACAGACCTTTCAGATCTGTCCTACTGCAGCCTTTCCTGTAGATCTATTGATGGACATCTCACCCGTGCCTCAAACGACCTCAGATCAACTTCATATCTGAGAGAAACTTGTACCAACCTCTTTGCAAGAGATTTCAGATCTTGGACCTGATGTTTGGGTGGCTGTAAGAGAGGGAGAGAGATCTGGTTGGCAGCACAAAGGGGGAGGGGCCTAGCGCCTCCCCTGCTTAACTTTCCTTTTATGGACCTGGCGGCAAGAAACCCTAGGGTTTCTTGCTCTTGGGGCATGGAGAATGGCTGGAGAGAGAGGGAGAAGAGAGAGAGTCTTAGGAGAAAGAGTATTGTATTCCTTGGCTTTTTCAAATCTATACAAGTACATGTATATATAAACACAGGGTCAAGTGATCCAAACCCAAAACTCCTTTGACCAACTCTATGAGAGATTGGGTTAATCCAAGCCCATGTACACCCATGACTCGACCTAATCTCACCTATCCTAGGCCCAGACCTAGCCCATAAAGAGTTGGTCCCTTGAGGCCCACATAACCTAGACCTCAAGAACCCGAAAGGCCCACAGCCTTTCAACCTAGGGCCTAACTAGCCCTAGAGCCTCCATGAAGCCCTCATGAATGATGGACTTTGGCCTTAGCCTTGGTCTCCTGGGCCTTGGGCACACCACCTGGATCACAACAGGGGGCTTATGTGGCGCAAGGTGGAATCCTAGTCTTACTAGGATTCTATCTTATGACTTGTTTTAATTTGGTTTCTCAAACCAAATCAAACCAAAATTAGATCAATCCAATTAAAATAGGTCTTAACCCAATTAAAAACCTAATTTAATCAGATTAAATTAGATTTAAATCTGATTTAATTTTTATATCAAATTAGAAATTAGGTTGACCCAAGTCGTAATTGAACTAGGACTAGTTTTTTTTCTTGCACTTAGCTTATCCAATAAACCAATTGGACTTGATTCAATTAAGCCCAAATCAATTCTAATTAAATTATATTCAATTAGACTTAATCTCAGTCTATTGGCTTAATCAAATTAAACCAATTAGCAATCAAATTGCTAATCGATCCTCCTGCAACACTTGCACTAGGTTAAATGTCAATCATATTGATCATTTAACCCTAGAATGATTCTTAATCGTTGATCAACCATCTGATCAGATCATGAACTCTAATGTGTGTGACCTCATAGGTCTGAACCTAAGTTGGTAGCACAGAAATAAATTTTTATACCAATCAAAGTGACCATCTAGTAACGGTATCCGACGATCGGATAGGTCGAATGTATAGAACAACATCCTTAGAACCCATGTGGATATAGTTTCCATATAATTCATCCCCTTGATCAAAATGATCATAGGACACCTCAGAGTTCAACTGTCAACTCTGATCAGGTTGTCCACATTGTATTTCAAAATATCAAATCCATCTGATGGATTACTCTAGCCAAGGTTTTGCTAAATTGAAATACAGTGACTCATTCTTCTCCTACTCTTGGAGTGGTCAATCCCATCTCGATCACACTCTGACTTCGCAAGTACTTGACTATGCCCAGAAGCCTTCCATCACTAAATTAGAAATTCAGTTAGTCCAGTACCAAAGCACAGTGAGTTGCTTGCAAGTCACTGAAGTGATCTCAGGTCTAAGGGATACTTATACCTATATCCCATCAGAGTCATTCTCGACAGTAGAATGCTCTGGAGTTGGTCACGTTCAATCATGATGTACCCTTACATCTCACCTGTATGCCATACCAGTGTCTCCATACTCCTTGGTTAAGAGGACAACCAACCCATATGGCCAACAGCAACCTATGCTCGATAGAAGCTATCGTCCTTATTAACAGCCTATCATTTGATCGTGAACAGTTTTATGGACTAATCGATAAATCCTCACTTTATCAAACTTAAATAGTCCTAAGGACTTCATCATAACAACAGAGTTCATTAGAAGATGAAAGCTTATGATGAAAATGCCAAAAATATATTTTATTTATTAACAAATCAATTACAATACTTGGTTGCTCAACCATCAACAGCTTGATGATTGGCTTTTGGGACATGTTGGGTATAAAATACCCTCAGTCGAAGTTTGTAAAGGCCGACCCTTCCAGGGCTTTTTCGGCTTTCGACCTTGTGTGGCATCTTTCTGAATCTCCTCGACCGTCCGAGCTTCCATAATACCATTCGGACTTCTCCGACAATGAGCTTCTCCATTCATTTACCGGACTGCTCCAAACGCCCTCTAAGCTTCGCTATCAGCCAATTTTCTATAGTGATCAACTATTCTCTGAATCCCTTCCAGACTTCTTTCGGCCATGGACGACTCTACTCTAAACTTTCTCCGAACTTCGTCAATGTCCGAGCTTCCCCAACAATGGGATTTCTACAGTAACCAGACTCAATTCAAGTTTCTACGGTGGTCGACCACCTTTCGGATCCCATCAGAGCTCCTACGAGAATCGAATTTCAGCCGAACTCCTATAGTGGATGGATCCCAGATGAATTTCGACAACAGAAGGGCTCCACCAGTCGGATCTCTACTACAAACTTCTACCGCAAGCAGTCTACTCCGAACTTCTACTACAGGCGGTCTACTCCGGATCTCTACTGTAAGTGAATTCCATCCGAGCCTCTACTGTAAATAAATTTCTTCCGAACTTCTATTACCGACAGACTTCAGCCGAGCTTCTTCATAGCCGGATCCCAGCCGAGCTCCTACAGTGGGTGGATCCCAGACGAACTTCTACAATGGGACAGGCTCCACCGGCCAGGTCACTACTCTGAGGTTCCACGATAATCGATCTCGACTGAGCTTCTACAATAAGCGGCCTCTTTTCAGCCTTCTACAGGAACCGAACTCCGTCTGAACTTCCATAGCGGATGGATTTCGGACGAACTTCTACAACAGATGGGCTCCAGCAGCTGGATTTCTACAACGGTCGATCGCCTCTGATGTCTGTCGTACCTCCCCAGCCATCAACCTCCAATAGCATCAGTTAGACTTCAACAACGCCAATCAGACCTCCACAGGATCCTCCAAACCCCTCTAGCAGACGAACCTCCCCAACGCCATCTGAAGTCCACTACCGACCGATCCTCTGCCAGATTCCTCATGAAACCAGACTTTTCCAATAGAAAGTCCCCATCCGAGCTTCTATAATAGATGACTCCCACCTGCAGCATCAACGCTCTAGGCACCCGGCAACAGTAGACCCGTCAGCAACCTCGAAAACACCCGAGCTTCTTCTGGATTGATGAGACAGAGAGCCATTCCGCTCCATCAGACATCCCAATCGAGCTCTAGCTGACAGATCCGAACTCTCTGGCAAGTCACGACAATGGCCACTACCCTACCTCACACTCTGTAATAGATTTCACGTGGCTCCACCACTCTCTGGCAAGTCACGATAATGGCCACTACCCTACTCCACTCTCTGCAATAGATTCCATGTGGCTCCACCACTCTCTGGCAAGTCGCGACAACGGACACCACTCCACTCTTTGTAACAAACTCCACGTGGCCTTGAACGGCCCCTGACGCCACTACTCTCTGTAACAAACTCCGCGTGGCTCTGAACGGCCCACTACCAGACGGTTATAGATGTCGCTGTCAATCAGTTACACTCTTCGTCTATAAAATGGGACCCCCAGATACGTTCTTCTCTAACCTCTAAACTCTATCTCGAAACTCTGCTAAAATTCCCACTTGAGCACTCCATTTCTGTTGAAGCAGAGTACTGACTTGAGCATCAGAGGGTCTTGTTGGAGCACCCCCAACTCCGGTTTAGATTTCCCTTGCAGGTCCCGATGGCAGCCGCGGTCATCTCAACTTTAGCTTCTTCGGTGTCGGTGAAATTCTGTACCAATAGAATTGGTGCTAGAGGAAGGGGCTGTGTCTTCACAGTACCTATGTTCTTAAAGGAGTGCTCAACGGGACTGTCTCTGGTCACCTTCTCCGACATCTACTTCTCCTTCTCCTACTAGATATCCACCTGATGCCTCCCCGAAAGGCATCCATCAGGCGATCCACAGCCTCCACGGTCAGATCTCAGCGAGCTCCGCAAACTCAGGCCTCATCTCTAGTTTCCCAGGCTCCTCCTCCACCAGCAACGGCAGTCGGCATGGAGCAGTTCGACTTGCTGGTTCAGCAGGTCAAGGGCCTCACCGAAGCAGTGCAGGCCATGCAGCAGCAGCCACAACAGCCGCAGGCATCAGTGCGACTGGAAAAAGCATCGTCGGAGTTTCAGAATCTGGCGACCAGATGGGCCACTTGGGCAAGTCGCCCCATCTTCCCTGGAAAGGGGAAGTAGAAGGCAGAGAGCCCACCATCCGATCATGATTCCACCCCCAGAGAGTCCCTACCTTCGTTTCACCAGAAGACCCTCGAGACTCACAGTCGAGAGGACCTCCTGGATCAAAGATTTCGGGAGATAAATCGATGGATCGAAGAGCTCCGCCATGCTCCCACTGCTTACGGTGAGGACATCTGCACTGACCCTCCTTTCTCTCAAATGATCATGCAGGAGCCAATCCCGTCGAACTTCAAGCTCCCCCAATTCGAGAGCTACGACGGAACCTCGGATCTGGTTGACCACCTGGAGGCCTTCCGGACAATGATGCTGCTCTATGGCGCGCCAGACGCCATCCTGTGCCGAGCTTTCCCATCTACTTTGAAGGGAGCAGCAAGAAATTGATACTCGTCACTGAAGTTGGGTACTATCTTCTCCTTTGATCAGATGAGCCACCAGTTTGTTGCTCATTTTATCAGCAGTCGGCACCCCCGGAGAGGTTCAGAGTCCCTCATCAACATCAAGCAAAAAGAGGGAGAATCCATCTGAGCTTACGTGAACCATTTTAACATCGCCGCGTTGGAGGTCCGAAACTTGGACCAATCAGTCGTGATGGCCGCTCCGAAGGGCGGTCTTCAAAAGAATAATCTTCTGTTTTCCCTGGAAAAGAAGTATCCCAGGAATTTTGCTGATTTGCTGGCTCGAGACGAAGGATATGCCCGAGCAGAAGAAGCCTTCAAGATGAAGGACGAGGAGGCCACGAAGGAGCGGCAGGCGAGAGACTCCAGCAAGCCCGCAGTTGAAAAAGGGTCGAGTGAAGCTCGGCCACATTCTCGAACTCCCTCCGGACACAAGCATATCCAGACTCCTCCCCGGGCTAGTAGGTAGAGAAGTCCGAACTACAGAGTTCGGAGGGGCTCTCTCCTAGGAAGATTCCACAGCTACGCCCCTCTCAACGCATCAAAAACCCAAGTGCTGATGGAGGTCAGGGAGCAGCTGCCGAGGTCGGAAAGGATGCGCACACACCCCGAAAAGTGCAACCCTAACAAGTTCTGCCTCTATCATCGTGACCACGGCCATGACACGGAGGAGTGCATTTAGCTCCGAGATGAGATTGAGGAGCTCATCAGATGAGATCGACTTGACAGATTCATTCGACGTCGATCTGAAGGTAGGGAAGATCGACCGAGGGCCCTGCCGCAACTGGAGTCGCCAAGGAGGGAGGAGCAGCCTGAAGATCGGCCTCTGATTGGGATTATCAACTCCATCTCAGAAGGACCCCGATGGAGAGCAGACCTTCCGCGACTATGGGATTCGAAAAATCTATGAATGTACTACCAATAACTTTGCCTTAAATAAAAGTTTCTTTCATATTTGCATGTCTTTTCTTTTGGTATGAGCTCATAACGACATGGAGTAGCTGCTTCCGACAATCGAAACTAAGCGTGTTAGGAACAGGAGGAGGACCTTGTCCTAACACGAGCAAAGTCGAAGGCCCGATTATTTAAAGATCGGATGGAGGGAGAGGCCCTTACAACGGCCCTTATATACCCCCACAGCCATGTTAGAAACAGGAGGAGAACCTCGTCTTAACATGAGCAAAGTCGAAGGCCCAGTTACTTAAAGATCGGATTGGGGGAGAGGCCCTTACAACGGCCCTTATGTGCCCCCACAGCCATGTTACGAACAGGAGGAGAACCTCGTCCTAACATGAGCAAAGTCGAAGGCCCGATTACTTAAAGACTAGATGGGGGAAGAGGCCCTTACAATGGCCCTTATGTGCCCCCACAGCCATGTTAGGAACAGGAGGAGAACCTTGTCCTAACATGAGCAAAGTCGAAGGCCCGGTTACTTAAAGACCGGATGGGGGGAGAGGCCCTTACAACGGCCCTTATGTGCCACCACAGTCATGTTAGGAACAGGAGGAGAACCTCATCCTAACATGAGCAAAGTCGAAGGTCCGGTTACTTAAAGATCGGATGGGGAGAGAGGCTCTTACAACGGCCCTTATGTGCCCCCATAGCCATGTTAGGAACAGGAGGAGAACCTCGTCCTAACATGAGCAAAGTCGAAGGCCTGATTATTTAAAGACCGGATGGGGGAAGAGGCCCTTACAACGGCCCTTATGTGCCCCCACAGCCATGTTAGGAATAGGAGGAGAACCTTATCCTAATATGAGCAAAGTTGAAGGCTCGATTATTTAAAGATCGAACGGAGGGAGAGGTCCTTACAATGGCCCTTATGTGCCCCCACAGCCATGCTAGGAACAGGAGGAGAACCTTGTCCTAACATGAGCAAAGTCGAAGGCCCAGTTATCTAGAGATCGAATGAGGGGAGAGCCCTAGCAACAGCACTTACGTGCCCCCACAGCCCTGTTAGGAACAGGAGAAGAACCTCATCCTAACATGAGCTGAAATTGACTATCGGGAATAGGAGGAGAATCTCATCCTGACACAAACAAAGACCCGATCGATCAAGATCAGATGAGGAGGAAAGCCTCCTCAACGGCTCCTTTACACTCCCATGACCCCATTAAGAGCAGAGGGAAAACCAAAAGTCGAACACAAAAAAAGAAAAAGGGAGGAGATGAAAAGGGAAAGCGACGAACTACACCAGTGATAAGTGAAAAACAAACCACATCAAAGACACAAGGGACCTCATCTCAATGAGGAAGGAGACTCTTATCAAAAACCCTCAGTTGCTAAGAGGAAACTCAACATGGGCCGAAAAAAAATTGACTTCCTCAAGGTAACGAGAAGTTCGGGCCCTCAAGCTCGAGCATCGGGAGTAAGCATCAATCTCAAATGGCCTCGAAAAGACCTACGGTTATGAACAAAAAGGACAAATCAACACGGCGGCATCCAGGAACTTTCAAACAACGTCGACATCGACAAGATAAAAGACAAAAAAAGTTCGATAAACGATGACTCAAAGCAAGAATAGATGTGGAATTACAAACAATGCCGACGTCGAACAAGATGGAAGACAAAAGAAGTTCGGTAAATGATAACTTAATACAAGAATAGACAAGATAATAGAATTTTTTTTTTTTCATTTCATTAATGAAGTGTACATTACAAAGCCCTAAAGGCCCAAAAAAAAATGATAAAAAAAGAAAAAATACATGGAAGGATGAAAGATAAAAAAAGCTCTAAGGAAGCTCGGCTTCTTCCAACTTCGAGCTCTAGGTTCCAGTCCTTATTAGGGATTATTTTAAGATTTTAACTTTTTCTTCCAGTTCCATCTTTCTTAGCAGCATCTCCCGGTACATCTGGTGGAACCACCGGCTTTCGCCCTCCGACTCCCGAAGCCTCTTCCTCAGGACCTCGGACTCCACCTCGACATCCTTGACCGCCTGCTGCTCATGGGCCAGCTGAATCTTTAGCCATTGCAGTTCGGCCTCCTCCCGCCCAAGGGCCACAGACAGTTCTACCATGGTCCCCCTCATGGAGCGGAGCTTGTCGGAGCCTTGTGCAGAGGCGGGCTCGACTCTCTCAGATAACTGCCTCTGAAGGCGGGCAACTTCATCGGTCGCCATCTTGAGCTTTCTTCGATAGTCCTCTACTTGCCCGCACCAGCCGACTCGGTAAGCATTGTAGTTCACCTCAGCATCCTGCAGCTGCTTTTGAAGGTCAGATAATTTTTTCGACCAGTCTCGATCGCGTTCGGCCTGAGTGGTGAGTCAGGACGAGCTCCCTTCCAACTAGCTGATCTTCTCCCGTGCAGCCACCAGCTCAACTTCAAGAGAGCTGATCTTGGAAGCCTGAGTCCAAGATCGATCGCTAGCATATTTTTGAAGTTCCTCAAGCTCTGCCACGAAGTCGACCTTCCTCCGAGTGTATTCCATGAAACCCTTTTTGTGGAGGTCGCGAAAGTGAGTAGCCTCTGTAGTGACCTCCGAATGGCTCTTCCTCAGTCGGTGAAGTTCATCATCTAGCTTTTTGGATTTCTTCGTCAAGTGACGAACTTCCCTTCTGAGGTCCCGGATCATCGACTTCAGTGAAATCTCCTGTGGTAGGGGAAGAGCTTCGGTAGGGCACTGTCGTTGCGAGACAAGAGCGCCATAACTCAAATTAGTGCCAGAAGACAAAAGAGAAGGAAAAGAATGCAGACGAAGAAAAATGAGCTCTCTGTAAAGAAGAATCTAATTTCATTGATTAAATAATTTTTAAGTACAAGAGAACAAAGAAAAGTCATCACAAAGAAAAAATATAAAACTAGAGGTTTCAGACCTCTGGGACAGAAGTGGAGGAGCTCGGCGCCCCCAGAAGGTCGGTCGCGGCAGCCACAGCGGTCGAGGAGGTCCCGACTGGAGGAGGACTGGCAGTGGCTTCGGAAGGTCCGGCTTCATCGTCGAACGTCTCATCCAGGAAGCTAAGGTCCAGTTCAGAAAACTTTCTGGCCACCTTCTCTTAGCAGAGTTCGAAGCCCTTGATGAAAGCATCCTGGCCGAACTGGACCTGTAGATCCTCTATCTCGGAGGAGGTCTTGAACTCCTCCACTACTCGGGCCCCCGCCTCCGAGACTAGGGACGGGATCTGCACCTTCAGCTTGGAGACCTGTGCCTTCAGTTCAGAGACCTCGACCTCTGCCTTCTTCCTTTCCTCCTCCAAGGCAGCCCTTAGTTTGGACGAGGTTTGTCCCTCCTTCTGCAGTGCCTCCTGAAGACTTGTGACCTCGGTGATCTTTTCCTCGAGGCGGGCAGCCTCAGCCAGGTGACCTTCCTCTGCCCGGGCTACCTCCCTCTTGGCGATCTTCATCATCTCGACATTGGCGATGAGCTGGTGTCCAATCTGCAAGAGAGGCCAAAGAGTCAATATAAAGGCTAAGGAGTAAACTAAGTAAAGAAGCAAGAAGAAGAAAAAAGTGAATTGACCTACCTCGAGAAAAGATCCCAGAGAGTTCCAGACCTGTAGCTCAGGATCAGCAAGGACGATCCTGTGGACAACCTCGGGCAGAATGCACCCTTCGACCAGCCTCTTTATTAAATTCCTATTGTTGAAGGAATTTTCTCCCAGATCATCCTCGGAGCAGTCGGCCCCCTCGATGGCAGCCTTGCGGCTGCGGCTCTTGCGGGCCAGGGTCTTCTTTCTCCTCCTCCTTTCGGCTCCCGGTGCCCCCTCGGGATGAGCCTCTGGAGCAGGAACCTCGACTGGGGGGCTTCGTGAAGAGGCTCATGGGACTTCAAGCTTGACGTCAGAGGGGGCATCGACGGCAACGGCCATCTGAGCAGGCACGATCGAGCTCGTCTCTTCTGTCCTGGCTCTCTTCGCTGACCCCGAAGTCACGGTGCCTTTTCTCTTGTGGGTCTTGAGACCCTGGGCTAACCTCTGAGCCACGCCTGTATCCATGTTTGCAATAAAAAGAGATCGACATGGCTCAGAAATAGAGTAAGAGAAAGGAAAAGTAGCAATATATATATATATATATATATATATATATATATATATGTATACATATATATATTAATGATAGTACCGGCAGGATCGAGAGGGCTCAGGCCGACATTGAACAAGAGTTGTTCCTTCAGAAGTTCAGAAAGGAGGGGGGCTAGATAGGTCTCGAGCTTATTGGAGGCTTCGAGGTCATCCCTTTCCAGGCTAGAAGCCCGATGGACGGAATCCCTCAAAGAGCCCCAAGGGGGTAATCCCAGCTCCAAGGTCAGACATCGGACGTAGAAGAACCTCTCCTTCTAGTTATGGAAAGAAGAGGGGGTGCCTTTCAACAACTCCTTTCTATCGAATTAGAGGGAGAAGTACCACCAGTCCTTTGCCGAGGGGTGACACTTGAAAGTATAGAAATTCCTAAACAGGAAAAGGGTTGGCTAGACTTCGACTAGGCAACAGAGGAAAAGAAACCCTATCAGAAATCTAAAGAAGTTCGGCGCTACAGAAACAAAAGAAATGTTTAAAAAATGGAAGAGAGCGATGACAAAAGGTGGGAGCGAAAGTTGAAGCCCGACGCGGAAAGCTTCTTGGTATAAACAGAAGCAGCTAGGAGGAGGAGCGCTGGCCTGGCCAGTCAGCTTGAGAAGCTCCAGCTTGTACTCCGGTAGAATCCCATACTGAATCCTAATCAATGAGAGTTCCTCCGAAGTCAGAGAGCTGGGGATGGTGTCTGGTACAAAGACTGGACGAGGTTCATCTACAGAACTGAGGTTTTGGGGAGCTGGGACGGACGAACTCCTAGAACTGCTAGAGGAGGAAGTGCTGGAGGACATTATGAATCGAGCAAAAATCCTAAAAATCCCAAAAAAATTAGAAAAAATAAGAGTAAGGGCACTCGCGAAAAACTGAACAGGCAGAATGTAATAGAAGAAAAATGAAAGAAGAACAGCAAGAGAAAAAGCGAAGAGGGGAGTTCTAGAACTAACCTAGGTTGGTTCGAGAAGTGCAGAGATGTGGAGATGGAGATCGACTCGAAGAATGCCTAAGACCGAATAGGATGAAACTCTCGGGGAAGAAAAAGGGCACCAACAGGACTCTCAGGCAAAGTGAAATTTCTGGAAGGGGGAGCGGGTTTAAATAGGCAACAGGACCTGATGCAGTAATGATTGCGGATCTCCTCTGACCGACCTACACTCACTGCGTGTCCCACTCACCATGGCAGGCGGCTAAAAATGGTTGACAGCTGATAAAATCATTATTGTACCATATCTAGAGCAACGCTCCAGCAAAAATTCTGAAAAAATCTTTTCGGATCATCTCGATTTGAAAAGGCTCTGGCACCAGCGCGCCAAGCGCCAAAATATCTGAAAACCATCGAGTGCGAAAATCAAGGGAGGCAACTTCGGTTGTAAAAATTTTTTTGTACTTCCTTCATTCGAAACCCAAACTCGAAAGTAGGGAGACTGGTGTTGGGTATAAAATATCCCCAGCCAAAGTTTGTAAAAGGCCGACCCTTCCAGGGCTTTTCTAGCTTTCGACCTTGTGTGGCATCTTTCTGAACCCTCTCGACCGTTCGAGCTTCCATAATACCATCCGAACTTCTCCAACAATGAGCTTCTCCATTCATTTGTCGAACTGCTCCAAACGCCCTCTGAGCTCTGCTATCAGCCGATTTTCTACAGTGATCAACTATTCTCGAATCCCTTCCAGACTTCTTCCGACCACGGCGACTCTACTCTGAACTTCCTCCGAACTTCGTCAATGTCTAAGCTTCTCCGACAATGGAATTTCTACAGTAACCAGACTCTATTCAAGTTTCTATGGTGGTCGACCACCTTTCGGATCCCATCAGAGCTCCTGCGAGAACTGGATTTCAGCCGAACTCCTACAGTGGATGGATCCCAGATGAATTTTGATAATGGAAGGGCTCCACCAGCTGGATCTCTACTACGAACTTCTACCGCAAGCAGTCTACTCCGAACTTCTACTGTAGCGGTCTACTCCGGATCTCTACTGTAAGCGAATTCCATCCAAGCCTCTACTATAAATAAATTCCTTCCGAACTTCTATTACAGGCAGACTTCAGCCGAGCTTCTTCATAGCCGGATCCCAGTTGAGCTCCTACAGTGGGCAGATTCCAGATGAACTTCTACAACGGGACAGGCTCCACCGGCCAGGTCACTACTCCAAACTTTCACGACAACCGATCTTCGATCGAGCTTCTACAATAAGTGGCCTCCTTTCAGCCTTTTACAAGAATCGGACTCTGTCTGAACTTCCATAGCGGATGTATTTCGAATGAACTTCTACAACAGATGGACTCCAGCAGCTAGATTTTTACAAAGGTCGATTGCCTCCGGTGTCTGCCGTACCTCCCCAGCCATCAACCTCCAATAGCATCAGTCGGACTTCAACAACGCCAACCAAACCTCCACAGGATCCTCCAAACCCCTCCAGCGGAAGAACCTCCCCGACGCCATCCGAAGTCCACTGCCGACCGACCCTCTGTCGGATTCCTTATGAAATTGGACTTTTCCAATAGAAAGTCTCCATCCGAGCTTCTACAGCAGATGACTCCTGCCTGCAGCATCAGCGCTCTAAGCACCCGACAACAGTAGACCCGTCAGCAACCTCAAAAATGTCTGAGCTTCTCCTGGATTGATGAGACAGAGAGCCATTCCGCTCCATCAAACATCCGAGCCGAGCTCCAACCGACAGATCCGAACTCTCTGGCAAGTCATGACAATGGCCACTACCCTACCCCACACTCTGTAACGGATTTCGCATGGCTCCACCACTCTCTGGCAAGTCATGACAATGGCCACTACCTTACCCCACTCTCTGCAATGGATTTCACATGGCTCCACCACTCTCTGGCAAGTCACGACAACGGACACCACTCCACTCTCTGTAACAAACTCTTCGTGGCCCTAAACGGCCCCTGACGCTACTACTCTCTGTAACAAACTCTACATGGTTCTGAATGATCCACTACCAGGCGGTTACAGATGTCGCTATCAATCAGTTATGCTCTCCGTCTATCAAAAGGGACCCCCAGATACGTTCTTCTCTAAGTTCTAAACTTTATCTCAAAATTCTGCTAAAATTTTTACTCGAGCACTTCATTTCTGTTGAAGCAGAGTACTGACTTGAGTGTCAGAGGATCTTGTCGGAGCACCCCCAACTCCGGTTTAGACTTTTCTTGCAGGTCCCGATGGTGGCCGCGGTCATCTCAACTCCAGCTTCTCCGGCGTCGGCAGAATTCTGCACCAACAGGACATATTTCTCAACATCCTGCACCTGAAGAACCTGCTGTGAACACTCCTCATATGATGAGAGATACTTATTTGAAGTGGTTCAATAACTGTATGACAGTATGTTGCATCATGAGGGTAGCCATGATGATGAACCTAGCCATAAGTTCAAAGATAAGCAATCGGAGGAGATGATTCAAATGTTGAATGAGTCCTTCAGCACCTTTGAGGATGCTGAGAGATATAAAACTTTTTGTGCTATGTTCAATGCTCATATGCGAGAAGGAGCATCGGTCACCAATCATGTATTGTACATGTTGAGTAGATTGAACATCTGAGCAAATCTGGCTTTCCGTAACATGAATAATTGGGCAAAGATGCTATCCTTAACTTGCTATCGAAGTCCTACCTACCCTTCTTGAGTCATTATACAATGACCAAGCCTATAATGAACTACCATGATTTGCTAGGGTTGCTATAGATATTTGAGAAGAACCATCAGCTCTAGAAGGAGCTGGTGCATGTCGTGGGAGGATCATCTGCAGGTCATCATTCCTCCAAGAGAGGAAAGAAAAGGAGGATGTAAAAGAGTCGTGCCATCGATCTAAAGTCGAAGTAAAGCAAGAAGTAGAAGGTCGACAAGAGCCAGATAGAATGCTTCTTCTGTAAGAAGTTGGGTCATTGAAAGAGTAACTATCCTACATATATAGCTTCTCTTGACCCAAACAGGCCAAAGAACAAGAGCAACAAGTAATCTATTGCTTTATAAGGTACTTATATGATAACTCCTTATAATTTCTCTATATATGATACTACTATCTGAGTATTGGATACCAGAAGTTTAATTAATATTTATAATTCATTGCAGGGACTACAGGTTAGTAGGAAGTTTAGAAAAAGTGAGCAATTTCTGAATGTTGGAGATGGAAGCCTTGTTCCAGTTCTAGTTTTCAAAACTATACAACTTGTTTTTGAGTCTAGTAGTGTCATGTTAGATGAGAGTCATTATTTTTTTTTTTTATGATGAATGTCATCTCTGTAGATGTTTTGATCAAATTTGATTTTAAACTTTTAATAAAGGATGATTTTTATGATATCATTATGAATAATACTAAAATCATACGAGGACAATTGAAACATGGCATATACTTACTATCTTAGCCTGTGGTATAATGTACACATCGAACAAACATCCTAGGATAGATAATGTTGGTGATTCATACCTTTACCATTGTAGGCTGGGTTATGTGAACAAGAACAGGATGGACAGATTAATCAAGGAGGATATCTTTGAAATTAATGATTGTGAATCATTACTGACCTGTGAATCCTGTCTTTTTGGTAAGATGACCAAGTCACCTTTTAAGAAAAAAGGTGAGTGAGCCAGTGATGTTCTTGGTCTAGTACATAGTGATGTATGTAGACCTATGAATATAGACATCAGAGGAGGATATTATTACTGTTGGGTTCGGATAGCACAATGAAATAGTGGACTTCAAAAATTTATGATCATGAAATCTATAACACTCGAAACCCGAGACCCAAGATCCCTTGACTAATTGTAATTAATGAACAACTAATAAAGCAATTAAGAAGTAGTTTAGATAAATACCTCTTATTCTAAGTTTTCAAATCTCCACAGACACACAAGCGTATGCCCTCTATAGGTGATCCACATGGAAATTACTCCAGGAATAGGACTCCATGCACCAAAATCTTGTTGATGAGTTCTAATCAATAGAACTTGGTTTGACTCAATCTGATCAAACCTGCACCTTGACTTGGACTTGGACTCCTAAACTCTCTCTTCCTTCCTTTATTTTTCTCCTAATTCTCTTCTTAGGCTCTTGTCTTAAAATAGGGCAGACTTGTCTTAATTTTAAGACAATGTCTTAACAAGACAAGAAGAGAACTACCGAAAAGAGTTGGGAATGCCTTGAACCACTCTGCCGCCACCTATTTATAGCAATAGAAAGGATGCAAAAGGGATTTAGATACACTTTTTCATGAAGTCCGTTAATCAGCATATCAGAAATAAAGAGTCTTATTTGAGGACTCTTAATGATAAGATACGATGATTCAGCCTTCTCTCGCATCCCCTGCGCGTATCATCAATTAGGAGAGACCATATGCATCTCAAACTATCTCAAAAAATTTTGAGATTTTGCCACATGGTATCCACTTGAATTAGGATTCTAATGGCATGAAAATCAAAGCATTATAATATCCTAATCATGAGAAAGAAATATGCAAAGTTGCAACTCTTTGCATTTCTCACTGCCCCACGTGCATAGATCTTTGGGGCATCTCATGCCCCATCTGGCCATGGCACACTTTAAACTTTATGCCATGTAGATATAGGGTTGAGAGGGCTTCATCAGAGGCATGGAGATCAAATAAGAAGAAGATTTAAAATCATTTCACCGATCAAAACAATTTCAGCGTTATCATTTTGTGCGCTAGACTTGATAGAGTCCTAACCAACTTGGACTCTATTTATGGCACCCCACATGGCTGAAAAATATCCAATAAAATTTAGATAAATCTGGTCTAAGTTAGAACCTAACCCAATTTAATTAATAGCCCAATTGGGTTACCCAATTCAATAAGATTTTGATCAAATCAGCTCAATTAAGGAGCTAGGGTTCGTGCCACATGTGCAAGCATATTTTTTGACAACCTAGTTGGTTCTTTTGGTCCCACCAACTGACCAAAATCTATTCTTAGTTAATTTTCTAATATGTGTGACCCTATGGGCTCCACATCTAGTCAGTAGTAGATTCAGATGCATGTTGACCTGATTAGATTAGACTTCATCTAATCGATTTAGATCAAACCCACATCAACCCGAGTTGTCAAGTTAGAACTCTTTCTAATTGACTCATGAATTAATCACTTCAATTCATAAAAACCCACAAGATATGATTGATATTTAGTAATGTATGATGCCTATCTGAAAGATGTAAAATTTGATAAAATTATCAAAATATCTTTCAGTGTCAAGTTACCATTCAATTCAATCCTTCAATCATCCTGCATCCTGAATATGTTCATAAGTATGAAATTATGTCAAACTCAAACACATATTCTTATTGACTCATCATCAATTAATAATAAC
Organism: Elaeis guineensis; assembly: GCF_000442705.2. Lineage (NCBI taxonomy): Eukaryota > Viridiplantae > Streptophyta > Magnoliopsida > Arecales > Arecaceae > Elaeis > Elaeis guineensis. Next base: position 13,767,450 of record NC_026006.2, on the reverse strand, counting down.
TCTAATGAAGAATTAAAAATCTTTTCTAATCTTCATACTACTTTGGCCAAAGACTTCTTGAGTTATCTAGAGATGAAAATACGTGGGATATCATTTTTTCTTATTCGGAGTGATCGATTCCTTGTTGATCTACTCACAACCTTCATATACAATCCACCATATCTAGAACACCCCATTCATGACTTTAGTCATGATTGAGTATGAACCAAAATATGAATTTATGTGTATAAGATTCTATGATGATCTCAGGTCTAAGAATCACTTGTACAACTCCCACTTAGGGAACTATCTTTTGATATACAAGTAAGGCTTCTATAAAATATTCTCTTAGTGGATCAAATCAGTATATTTATACCCTAATGAGCACATATATCTTTGTATTAGTATCCCTACACAAGTGGTTGTGAGATCTTCTACTCTCTCCATCGAGCATACATAGGATATGCTAGTCTTTTCAGATTCATTGATCCCTTGACTCAATGATCCAATGACTAAGATTATTTTAGATTAGGATTTTAGGATTTTAGGTCTCACTGATATAAACCTTATATGCCCATAAAATTATTACTCTAATCTATGGGGTTCATCATAATCTTAAAAAATTATTAAGACAGCAAATAATGAATCATAAAAATACCTCTTTATTATTGATTAATAATAAATGTCATACATGAGTTGGAAGTAATTATAGAAAAGATCCTATCACATATCAAATGTGATTAGCTTGCAGGGCACAATTCTTTCAATCTCCCACTTGCACTAAAGTTAATCTCCCTTATATTTAACACCTATACAATCAAGGTGGCGATCAAATTGCTATTGAGGAAGTACTTTAGTGAATGGGTCTACTATGTTGTTCTTCGTATCTACTCATTCGATGACTACATCTTGTCTTTCAACAATCTCATGAAGGAGATGGAGGTGCCTTAGGATGTGTTTGGACTTTGGTGAGACCTCGATTCTTTAGCTTGTGCAACAGCTCTAGTGTTATCACAAAATAATGGCATCGAATGTTGAATTTCAGAAACTACGCCCAATTCGGTGATGAATTTCTTCATTCAGATAGCTTTCTTAGCTGCTTCACTAATAGCAATATATTCTGCCTCAGTGACTGAGTCAGTTACAGTTTGCTATTTGATACTTTTTAACTCATTGCACCATCATTCAAAGTAAATACATACCCTGATATGGATTTACAATCATCTGGATCTGATTGAAAACTAGAGTCAGTAAAGCCTTCTAGTTTCAACTCTAATCCTCTACAAACTAAAAAAATATCTTTAGTTCTTCTAAGATACTTAAGAATATTTTTTACGGCTTTTCAATGATCTTTCCCCAGATCAGCCTGAAACTTGCTTACTATGCCTACAGCATAAGCAATATCAGGCAAACATGGCATACATGATTGATCCTATAGTTGAAGCATAAGAAATTCTACTTATCTTTTCTCTCTCTTTAGGTATCTTAGGAGACATCTTCTTAGAGAGATGTATGCCTTTACTCATAGGTAAGTAACCTCTTTTACTTACCTTAATGTTGAATCTTTTCAACACAGTCAATATACCTAAATTGGGATCAGCCAAACATCCTCTTAGATCTATCTCTATAGATCTTTATACCTAGTATATAGGATGCTTCTCCCAAATCTTTTATGAAAAATCTTTTTGATAGCCAAGCTTTGACTGATTGTAACATTGGGATATCATTCCCAATGATAAGTATGTCATCAACATATAAGACTAAAAAGATTATGGCATTCCCATTTGTCTTCTTATACACACAAGGGTCATCAACATTTTTGATAAAATCAAACTTCTTTATGGTTTCATCAAAGCAGATGTTCCAACTCCTCGAGGCTTGCTTCAATTCACAAATAAATTTTTTTAGCTTACATACTTGATTTGATCTTTCACTTGAGACAAACCCCTCCGGTTGTGACATATAAAACTTCTTCTTTAAGATTTTCATTGAGAAAAGTAGGTTTTACATCTATTTATTAGATTTTATAATTATAATATGCAGCTATAGCAAGCATAATCCAAATAAACTTGAGCATTACTACTGGTGAAAAAATTTTATCATAATCAATTTCTTGTCTTTACTTAAAACCTTTTGCCACCAGCCTAACCTTATAGGTTTCTACTTGGCCATCTACTCCAATCTTCTTCTTCAAGACCCATTTGCATCCTATTGGGGTTACACCCTCAGGTGCATCAACTAAAGTCCATACTTGGTTAGGATACATGGAGTCCATCTCAGATTTTATAGCTTCACACCATTTATCAGAGTTCCTACTCTGGATAACTTCCATATAGGTCACAAGATCATCATCCTAAATGATATGGACATCATTATCATTTCCAATGACAAAATCATATCTTAGAGGTATATTCCGTACTCTTTTGGACCTTTCGAGAGGAGGTGTGTGTTGTGGATGTTCCTGATCAACAGGTTCAATGGGTTTAGAAATTTCATATTGAGGATTAAATGAGGTAGATTGTAGGTTTTGAACTTCACTTAGTTCAATCATCCTCCCACATCCTTTTTCTTGGATAAATTCTTCTTCCAAGAAAACAATATGCCTATTGACAAAAAACTTTTGTTCAGCAGAATGTTAAAAGAGGTATTCAATATCTTCTTGAGGATAATCTATAAATCTACATTTGTCAGCCCTAGCACTAAACTTATATCAAAAAGTATTTTTGACATAAGCAGGACATCTTCAAATCTTAAAAAATTTATGAATTGGCTATTTTTCTTTTCATAACTCATATGGAGTGCTAGTTACTGACTTAGATGGTATCTTATTCAAGACATAAGCAGCTGTTTCTAGGGAATATCGCCAAAAAGATATGAAAAGATCCATGAAGCACATCATCGATCGTATTATATCTAATAAAGTGTGATTCTTCCTTTTTGCTACACTATTTAACTATGGCGTATAAGGAGGTATCTATTTAGAGAGAATTTTTTATCCTTTAAGATGATCAAAAAATTCATTGGATAAGTATTTACCACCTTGATCAGATCGAAGGACTTTAATACTTTTTTCAGTTTGATTTTCGATCATCTTTTGATATTCCTTAAACTTATTAAAGGCTTCAGATTTGTGTTTCATGATATACATATATCCATATCTTGATAAGTTATCTATAAAAGTTATAAAATAAAAATATCCCCCTCTAGCTTGAGTTGTCATAAGTCCACAAACATCTGAATATATAAGACCTAATAATTCATTTATCCTTTCTCTATGTCCTGTAAATGGAGACTTGGTCACCTTACCCATCAGATAGGATTCATAATGTTCAAATGATTCAAAATCATTAGAATCAAAAAATTCTTTTTTGTACAACTTGTGTAACCTTGACTCAGTAATATGACCGAATCGGTAATGCCAGAGATATGAGTTATTCTCATAATCTCTCTTTCTTTTCCTATTGTTATCAATAAGAAAAATATTATCATTGAGCAAAAGAGTAAAAAGATCATTATCTACATATGCATTACCCAAAAACTCATTAGAATAGAAAATAGAGTAATAATTGCTCTTAGCCTTTATTTTATATCCATATTCCAATAATAAGGATATAGAAATAACATTTCTAATGACATTGGGCATATAATAACAGTCTTGTAACTCCAATGTCTTATTGGATGGCAACGACAATATACAAGTGCCAACAGCTTCTGCTTGAATGGGTTGACCATTCGCACCATAAAGCTCGAAGTTACCTTTGTTTAAACTTCTAATTTTTTGTAGTTTCTGTAATGATTTGCATATATGAGACCCACATGTGATATATGATAAGTGGTATACTTTTATATTTATTGAAGATATTTTTGATAATTTATGGACATCTTCTTAAAAATCTAATTTCATGAATAAATTAGATTTTCTTACAAAAATAAATAATTTTAAAAAAAATATGAAATTAAAATATATTTATGAAAAATAGATATTAATTTAATTGAGTAATTTAAGCACCAAAATAATAAAAAATTTTTGAAAAAATTTAATGCATATTTTTTCTTATTTTTCAGGTAAAAATTGGAGCAAAAATTAAGCCAAAATATCCTAAAAAATATTAAAAATTACCTTTGGTGCACGGTGGACCGACTGCTCGGTCCACAGAATCAAGGGCACAGTCCATAGGAATAGTTCGCGATCCACAGGTGCGGTCCATAGCGGAAGGAAGGCTTTTTACATTGATTGACGGTTCATATCAAATCTGAAGCTCGATCCAATGGCTATGGTGGTTTCCGACTTTGTTAAGGAGAGATTTGCATGATCCAATGGCTGAAATTCCATCTGGAGTGCGATCGGACGGTCAGAAATACATTCAACTTCGATAAAGATTAAAACATCAGATTTTAGGCTGATCTGGGTGGTTCAAAGGCAATCTGACGGCCAAAAATTAATGAAAAGGATATTATACAAATTCTAAGGGTTTTAGGACTCATTTTCCTATCAAAAAAATATGAAAAATTCATCTATAAATAAGGAGTCTGGGAATAAGAGTAGAGAGGAGAAAAAATTAGAAAAAAAGTAAGAAAAAAATAAAAAAAAAATCAAAGAGCTTTGGAGATCAAATATTGGAAGATTATGGAGCTAGAGATCTTGATGCATGGCTAAATCTCTTCAATCTAGGAATACGATGAAGCCTGTAAATAGATTTTTATTTTTTTTATATTTAATTTTTATATAATAAAATTATACTTTTATTTTATATCTTTTTATTTTTTTTGAGGTATTGATCCAGCCTACACGATCTATACACTCTATAGATGTGTCGTGATCCCCGGATACGGTACGTACTTTGGAGAGATAGATCATAGTATATGAGATTAAATCTTAAATCTTGTAATTAAATTTAGATAGTTTATACTCCAACAGAATGAGTTGTAATCTACTGATACAATCCGTAACCCTTAGAGATAAGCTATGCTAATGTCTTAATCACAAGAATTAATATTGCAACATAAAAAAAGAAGAAAATAAATCTAATTTACATGGTGGATTCAAAATTTTTGGGTTATTTCTCTGAATTATTTTCTTTCATAAATTAATTTATATTTTTAATTTAATTCTTACTATTCTATTTCTTTTTAATCATTCTATAATTATTTTTTTTATTTTTTTCTTAAAAAAAAGATAATCGCTCTAAATCCTTGTGAAAATGATCCCAACTCACCCTATCTATATAGTTTGAGTTGGTTTTTATTCTTGATCGCCTACGACAGCGATCAAATTTTGACACCATTATCGGAGATCTAGGTATGATTATTTTTTTAATTTTTTTTTTTAATCTTATTCTTAATTTCTTTTTATTTGCTTTCTAATTTGCTTAGTTCTTTAGTCAAATTTATTATTTTTTTTAAAAAAAAATCTTTACATTGACACCTCATAATCTACTTAGAAAATTAGATACTTAATCACAAAACCTAAAAAGTGAAATAAATCAATTTACTCTTGACTAACTATCAAATCTGGCCATCTTTTCTTCTTGTATTGCATAATTCTATAAAATATCTTAAGGGCACAAATCCTAAACAAGATAAGGTGGAGATTTTATCACCCTTTCTTGGCCCACAAACCACCATCCTGCATATTGTATTGACCTAAATCTTAACTTAAAATCAATTAGACGTTGGCCCCTAAGGACTCTCAAGCTCAATAGGACAAGAGATCCAAAGAGTCAGACTGGGTTAGGGTTAATCAGTTTGACTGGTGTCTAGAAAAGTAGTTCAGAGACTATGTCCTGAAGGAAGGTGGTTATTTAATTGATTCCGTTCGCTTACCTAACCAACTCAGTTGGTGTCTAAGAAAAGCAACGGGGGGACCCCCACCAACCTTACACTTACCTGGCTAGTTGAGTGGCTAGTCTTTCGTTAGATGTGTGCCTTAGATGCCAGATCGGCTGACACATTCCTATACAGATCTAAGGACAAATTTATAATTTTGACTATAAATGAATAAAAGGGTTATTCTTCTATCACATTGTGTACATTGTGTCTGTGATACATCCTTTGAGTTAGTGGGAATGTAAATTCATATTTTCAAAAGTTGAAAATTTAAGGCATGAATTTACATAACTAACTCATAAACAGCTCCTGACCATAGGATCATCACGAGGATGGTGATCGATCCGGAAGGTTGGTGTACGATCACTTTCTTAGGATAGATGTATCTTGAGTCTACGGTGTGGACACACCAGAGTAAGAGCACAGGTATTCATTGAGAATGAGAGTACTGAGCGTGACCATATCAAGCAGTCATAAGGAAGTCTACCTTCTCATCGATGACTAGCTCGATGCTGCAGTTGTGTATCTAGTTCTTTAACCTGAGGTACATCGACAGTTTACCTTGAGTGTGTTATAATTTGACTACACCATAACTCGATCTCCTAGCCATTTAAAATCCTGAGGTGTATGTTGGCTGTAGCATATTCATTGTAGGAACTAGGTCGCACCAAGATGGGATCTATCAACCTCGGTAGATGAGAAGAGTAGTCCTATGATAATTGAAAGATCGAGTCCTTAAGTCCATGGCCATGGCAGAGTGAAAGAATGGAAAAGAGTTTTTCATTAAGGTTTCACATCGGACTCGGATCGATCGATTAACTCATATGACTGATGTTGGGTTTGACGAGTTCACCTTAACCCTAATTCAGTCGGGACTCATGATAGAAGAACTCAATCACACAGGTAACTGTACTGAGAGATTCATCTTCAATTTAGATGGGTTGTCACCACATATTGCTAGGTGTCACTGATGGATTTTGGGAGCAATTAGAATGATATTGATGATCAATCATTCTAATTGTCTGAATCAGAAGAGTTCTGGTCCATTGAAAGGAGTTTCGATGATGTCGATGATGAGATCATGACATGTCTTATTACCATATGAAATTGAACCTAACTGGGTCACACAAATAAAGGTTAGGATCTGGATGTCATCAATTGGGCTAACTCAATTGATTTGGATTAGATCCAATTAGGTTCAAGGAAATCATGCTAGCACATGATTGAGCCTAACTTTCTCCTCGTGTAATCTTTTCTGTCTCTACTGAGCCAAATATGATTTGACTCATCTAGAGAACCTTAGAAAGATTTTTCTCAATCTAAATGAAGCTTGTCCAGCTCAAAAAAGATTTGTCTTAATTCATAAGATGAATTTAAGACAAGCACCTGCTAATTCCTGTCACCTGCCAATTTCATTTTAGGACATCTGTCAAATGTTGACATATGGGTCTTAAACTGAAGAGAGCTCATTGGAGAATTTTTATGGAGTGTCCACATGCCAAAACCCAAATGAATTGGGTGCCATAATCAGATTATGGCATGAGCCCAATTAGATTAAAGTGGGCGCCCCAAATGGATAAGAACCAAAGAGTCCTGATAAACATGGACTCTTTGGTGCCACCTCTATTTGTGCTTCTCCAATGTTGGTGCCATCTTTTGGAGATAAGGTGGGATTATTATATGATGTGATCAGATAATATCACTCCACTAATCAAAATTTTTTCAGAATTTATTGGAATTTTCTGATTGGTTGAATGATGTGGCACTGCGCAGCATACAGGGTCTATATAAACCCTGCTGTGCCTAGGGTTTCGGGGAAAAAATTATTTTATGCACAAAACCCAATAACTACCAGCTCTTTCTCTTTTCTCTACATCCTCCCTACTCTCCTTCCTTCCCTCTTCTCATCCAAAGAGTTGGACATCCATCTGGAAAAGATCCAAGGTGTGGTGACGCCTGGAACAGAAGGCTGCAGGACATCTTTGACAGGCTGCTGCTCCAACTTCAGAAGGAGTTTTGAAGTACTTTCAAATCAGATAAAGATTTTATTTTTGGAGCATAGATTTATGAGGAGAAGATGTTCTAGATCCTACCTGAGTGGATATCGGTAGAGGCTAGGTGCTTGCGTGGCTACATCAGAACCTCGGGCTGTGTAGAGATCATCTACAGGATAATCAGATTACCCTTGAGGTACTTCTTTTTCCATCATAGTTTTAGATTTAATTTTAAATTTTAAATATTAGATAATAAAATTAGATCTAGAGAATTAGATTTGAAATATGTAGGATAAATTTTTTTAAATTATTCCATCCCAGATTTGATGAAATCTGGAAGATCCTATGAGGAAAAGCGGTTTCCCCCCTTCAAGTGGTATCAGAGCCAGGTTGTTGGCTCTATTTCAGATCTAATTTAGATCTAATTTTAATTTTTATTTATCTGATATTAAAGATTTCAGATGTCACATCAGATATGATAGGATCTAAAATTAAAATATTTAAAATTAAATCTAAGAAGATCTAACATGCATGAGATGCATGACTAGACTAGGATTAGTTGAATCCATGAATAGTCTTAAGTTTTATATTTTAATGAGACTAAAATATAAATTAAATATAATTTATTTTCTATTTTTTTAATATTATAATTTTTATAATCAGATTAGAAAATAAAAAATAAAATTTTAATTTTTTTATAAAATTGATCTGCAGCATGCCTACACTAGTTGTAGAATTGTTCTAGTAACTTATCTAGAATAGATTTAATTTTGAATAGTTTAATTTAAATCTTATTTTTCAGATATTACATGTGATGTATCAGATCTGAAAGCCTGTTAATTAGATTAATTTTTGATACATGAGATGTATGCAAAGCATGTATTAGTTAGATCTTAAATTGTATATATGATATGTTAATTTAGATCTAACTAGTTTTGTAGTTAAATTTATATTTCTGATTAAGGTGTTCCTCATGGCCGTCCAGTCATAAGAACAAAGTAGAATTTTAAGACCCTCTCTTTCCATTCAATGGGGTGTTCATATGACGTGTAGGGGTGCCGCGCGTTCATCCTTAATCAGAAATTAAAATTTACTTTTCTGCAAAATCCTAGATCCTGAAACCCTAGGATTTATTTTACATGCTTTGTTTATGAACCCAAACTTAATTAATGAATTAAGCTTATGAAATTAAGTTAGGTCTAAAATTTAGAATTTCAGATCTAAGACATTTTCATAAAATTGGGTTCGGGCTTGGGTAGCTCAATTAGGTCTAGCGGTTGATCAAACCGAATCAAGAGTTGGTTAGGTGGGATCATGAAAGCTAATAATTGACAAGCCTAATAGGATTAAGTATGGGTCAAGGTCGAATCACATGTAGATGTGACTCGATCAAGTTAAGACCTAATTTGGCGCAGAGGTTAGAGCCTGGATTGTAGGCTAACCCAATTAATTCTGGTTCGATAATTTGGTGTCTAAAGTAAGTTGGACAGATGCGACCGACTGATTTTTAATTAGGAGCTACTCGACTCGAATGTATTCTTGTCGAGTTAATGGCATATCCCTCCCACCGGTCTCACTTACCTGGCCATATGTGTTGACTCAGTTCTGATTAGAGGTGGCTAACAATTCGAGCTAACCCATGCCACTAGATTAGTCATAATTGTTATGACTATGTCAAGTCAAGTTTAATGAGACCTAAATCAAATCTCCCTAAGAAAATATTAAGTCTAGGTCTTCCACCATTGTGGATGTGTGGGCCCTTCCTGGGATTGATTGTTCTCGACTAGTTACAGTGGCTTAGTTGCACCGAAAAGATGCAACCATGTCCATTAGGCATTGGATGCTACGGATTAGAGGATGGGTTGGGCTCAATATTTCAGATACGGTGAGGGACCCAATCAGGAATCTAGTTCGTGCAAATGGTGGGTTTGACTTAACTAAGGATTGGAGAAATATCCTGGACACGGTGAGCTTCATGAATTAGAGACCAAGTTTTGGATGCACCATGATTAGAGAATCATTGGACAAGAGTTGTCCACTCATCGGTTGACCCATCACCAATAACTGTTAGGTGAGGTGGTGAGCCAGTTGGTGAGATCGTACCACCCACTAAAAATCATTGATCACGGAGATTTTCACATCTCTACCAAGGGAGTGTAGGGATCTGAGAAAATAGTGAGAGCCTAATTTATTTAAAAATAAAAATCTTAAACAAATTGGTTGAGTCTGATTATAAAATCTAACTAGAAACTTTCGACTCTCTACAAGAAACATGTCTGCCTCCAACTCCCTGACCAAAATACTAGACACCCACAGATTGACTAGACCCAATTTCAAGGACTGATTGAGGAACTACAGAATTATTCTGAGTTTCAAAAAATTGACTCATGTCTTGGACCAGAACTCATCTGCCATGCTAGCACGTCCGACTGCTGAACAGAGAGCGTCTCTGAAAAAGTGGACGGATGATGATAACAAAGCAAGGTACTACATGTTGAGTCCAATGTCTGATGACTTGCAGCGCCAACATGAGAACATTTTGACTACCTGCCAAATGTTGGCTCACCTGCAAGAGTTGTTTGGTGAATAGAGTCGCGCAGCCAAGTATCAAGTCTGTCAAAGACTTTTTAAGGCCAAGATGCGTGATGGGCAGTCAGTCCAAGATCATTGTTTGACAATGATCCAGGATCTTGAGGAGCTTGAGAAGCTCGATATCATCTTAGACAAGAATTTTCAGATTGATGTGATCCTTCAGTCCTTGTCCGATGCATATGGTCAGTTCATCATGAACTTCCATATGCATAAGATGCAGTGTACCTTGGCCGAGTTAATGAACATGCTGGTTATGGCTGAGCTTTCTATGAAGGGTTCAAAAGGCTCAGTTCTTATTGTGGAGTGGACTTCTTTCAAGAGAAAGTCTTTTGGAAAGAAAAAAAAGTCTGCAAAGAAGCAGAAGATGGATGGCAAGAAGAAGAAGACAGTACTAAAGAAGAAGGCTGCTGATAAGGAAAAATATTTTCACTGCCAATCAGACGGCCATTGGAAGCGAAATTATCCTCAGTACCTAGCCACCCTGAAGAACAAGAAGGATGGTCCTTCTGGAGGTATGCTCGTTATAGAATCTAACCTTATAGTTTCTTCTGCATCCAGTTGGGTGCTTGACTCTGGTTCTAATGCTCATTTGTGCACTTCTATGTAGGGTCTTGAGGAGAGCAGGAGGCTGAGGGATTGGGAGATGATCCTACGCGTCAGGAACGGAGCAAGAGTTACTACTGTGGCTGTAGGAACCTACCCTCTGCGATTATCGTTAGGATTAGATTTTAGAGATTGTTATTATATGCCTGCAGCAAACAGAAATTTGATTTCTGTTTCATGTTTAGCACAAGAAGGCTATGTGATTAGCTTTCATAAAGACCATTATAATATTTTTATGAAAATAATAAAGTTGCAGATGGTTTTCTTATTAACGGTCTCTATCAGCTACATATTGATGTATCTGTATTTAATATTGAGCAAAATATGAATGCCATAGGAATTAAAAGGCCTAGAGATAGTCTAAATGATAGGTATCTGTGGCACCTAAGGCTAGGTCATATTGCAGAAGATAGGATTAACAAATTAAAAAAATTTGGGCTATTGAGTCCGTTGACTTTCGAGTCATATCCAGTTTGTGAATCATACCTTCAAGGCAAAATGACCAAGCTTCCTTTTGTGGGACATGGGGAAAGGGCCACAGACCTACTTGCCCTAGTATATACGGATGTGTGCGGCCCATTTGATGTGCTGGCTAGAGGCAACTACGTCTACTTCATTACCTTTACCGATGATATATCTAGGTACGGATATGTGTTTTTAATGAAACACAAGTCTGAAGCTTTTGAAAGGTTCAAAGAATTCAGACATGAGATAGAAAAATAAATAGGAAAGCCCATTAAGATTCTTCGATCAGATCGAGGAGGTGAATATCTTAGTTGGGAGTTTCTAGACTATCTTAAGGACAATGGCATAGTCTCTCAATGGACTCCACCTGGAACGCCTCAACTCAATGGGATTTCAGAACGGAGAAACTAGACCCTATTAGATATGGTCTGTTTCATGATGAGCTTCACAGACCTCCCTGAGATTCTTTGGGGATATTGTCTCATGACAGCAATTTATGTATTGAATAGGGTTCCCTCTAAAATCATTCCTACCACACCATATGATATATGGCATGGTAAGAAGCCAAGTCCGAATCATCTCAGAATTTGAGGTTATCCGGCTCATGTCAAGAGACAGCAGGTGGACAAGTTAGAGTTCAGATCTTTTAGAGCTCGATTCATAAGATATCCTAAAGAGTCATTAGGATACTATTTCTATATTCCAGAAGATCACAATGTGATTGTGAGTCGAAATGCTATTTTTCTTGAAAAATAGTTTATTCAAGATGGTGGCATCGGAAGAATAGTTAAGCTCAAGGAGAATGTCTCCCAAGAGCAACGAGCTCAAGAACCTGAGGAACCTAATCAATCAGAATCAGTCCCAACACAACCTCTTCCACCTCGTAGAACTACTAGGGTTTCCCGTCCTCCTGAAAGGTACTAAGGTACCATACAAGAAAAAGTAGAAAAAATATTCCTCACAGGAAATGGGGCTCATGGTGATGATCTCAAGACCTATGACGAGGCAATATTAGATATTGACTCTGAGAAATGGTTAGAGGCAATGAGATCAGAAATTGACTCGATGCACTTAAACCAAGTCTGGACCTTAGTAGATCCACCTGAAGATATTGTACCTATTGGGTGTAAATGGATCTTCAAGAAAAAGATAGGTGTAGATGGAAATGTGGAGACATTCAAGGCTAGGCTCATAACGAAAGGTTATAGTCAGTGCGAAGGCATTGACTATCAGGATACCTTCTCGTCCATAGCCATGCTAAAATCTATCCACACATTGCTTGCTATTGCAGCCTATTTCGATTATGAAATTTGGTAGATGGACGTGAAAACGGCGTTCTTAAATGGACATCTTGAAGAAGATATCTATATGGAATAGCCACTTGGTTTCACTTCCAGTGATGATGATCATAAGATCTGCAAGCTGCAAAGATCAATTTATGGACTTAAGCAAGCATCTCAGAGTTGGAATACTCGTTTCAATGATGTCATCAAAATATTTGGTTTCATCAAGAACGAGGAGGAACCATGTGTGTTCAAAAAGGTCAGTGGGAGTGCAGTTGTCTTCTTCATATTGTATGTAGATGACATCCTCCTAATTGGGAATGACATTCCCATGTTGACCTCAGTCAAAGTATGGTTGTCTAAGGAGTTCTCTATGAAAGATCTAGGAGAGGCATCCTTTATACTGGGTATTAAGGTCTATAGAGATAGACCAAATAGGATGCTCAAACTTTCACAGAAGATGTACATAGAGGAGGTGCTAAAAAGGTTTAGCATGGAAAACTTCAAAAGAGATTTATTACCTTTTAGACATGACATTCATCTCTCCAAGAAGATGTGCCCTAGCACACTTGAGGAGATTGAACGCATGAGCAAGATCCCTTATGCTTCGGCAATAGGGAGCCTCATATATGTCATGCTATGTACACGACCTAATATAGCCCATGCTGTGAGTGTCACAAGCAGATATCAGTCGAATCCTGGCAAAGAGCACTGGACTTCTGTGATATGTATCCTTAAGTACTTGAGAAGGACTAAGGATATGTTTCTAGTCTTTGGGAATGGAGAACTCTAGATTCAGGGATATACAGACTCAGACTTTATATCTGATATAGATGATCGAAAGTCGACATCTGGGAGTCTATTCATTTGCAATGGTGGTGCAGTTAGCTGGAAGAGTTCCAAACAGACGGTGATTGCTGATTCCACCATGGAGGCAGAGTATATTGCTGCATCGGAAGCTGCGAAGGAGGTATTCTGGTACAAGAAGTTTGCTGCAGAGCTTGGAGTGATGTCATCGGATGCCATACCTCTTTACTATGACAATAATGACACCATAGCCCTAGCTAAGGAGCCAAGGTCTCACCAGAAGTCCAAGCACATCGAGCGGTGATTTCATTTGATCTGTGATTACCTCGAAAAGGTTTATGTCATGGTCAAGAGAGTCAACTCCACAGATAATGTGGCAGACCCGCTGACTAAGCCATTAGGCCAACAGAAGATCGAAGCCCACCTTGAGAAGATGGGACTTAGATATGTAGCCAATTGGCATTAAGTCAAGTGAGAGTTTGTTAGATGTGTGCCCTAGATGCCAGATCGGCTGACACATTTCTGTACAGATCTAAGGGCAAATTTATAATTTTGACTATAAATGAATAAAATTATTATTTTTTTATGATATTGTGTATATTGTGTCTATGATACATCCTTTGAGTTAGTGGGAATATAAATTCATATTTTCAAGAGTTAAAAATTTAAGGCATGAATTTACATAACTAACTCATAAACAGCTTCTGACCATAGGATCATCACGAGGATGGTGATCGATCCGGAAGGTTGGTGTACGATCGTTTTCTTAGGATAGATGTGTCTTGAGTCTACAGTGTGGAGATACTAGAGAGAGAGTACAGGTATTCGTTGAGAATGAGAGTACTGAGCGTGACCATATCAAGCAGTCATAAGGAAGTCTACCTTCTCATCGATGACTAGCTCGATGCTGTAGTTGTGTGTCTAGTTCTTTGACCTGAGGTGCATCGACAGTTCACCTTGAGTGTGTTATAGTTTGACTATACCATAACTCGATCTTCAAGTCATTCGAAACCCTGAGGTGTATGTTAGCTGTAGCATATTCATTGTAGGAACTAGGTCGCACCAAGATGGGATCTATCAACCTCGGTAGATGAGAGGAGTAGTCCTATGATAATTGAAAGATCGAGTCCTAAAACCCATGGCTATGGCAGAGTGAAAGAATGAAAAAGAGTTTTCTATTAAGGTTTCACATCGGACTCGGATCGATCGATTAACTCATATGACTGATGTTGGGTTTGACAAATTCACCTTAACCCTAATTCAGTCGGGACTCCTGATAGAGGAACTCAATCACACAGGTAACTACACCGAGAGGTTTATCTTCGATTCTGATGGGTTGCCACCATATACTACTAGGTGTCACTGGTGGATTTTGAGAGTAATTAGAATGATATTGATGATCGATCATTCTAATTGTCTGAATCAGAAGAGTTCTGGTCCATCGAAAGGAGTTTCGATGATGTTGATGAATCACGACATGTCTTATTATCATATGAAATTGAATCTAACTGGGTCACAAAAATAAAGGTTAGGATCTAGATGTCATCAATTAGGCTAATCCAATTGATTTGGATTAAATCCAATTAGGTTCAAGGAAATCGTGCTAGCACACGATTGAGCCTAACTTTCTCCTCATATAATCTTTTCTGTCTCTACTGAGCCAAATGTGATTTGACTCATCCAGAGAATCTTAGAAAGGTTTCTCTCAGTCTAAATGAAGCTTGTCCAGCTCAAAAAAGGCTTGTCTTAATTCATGAGATGAATTTAAGACAAGCACCCGCTAATTCCTGTCACCTGCCAATTTCATTTTAGGACATCTGTCAAATATTGACATATGAGTCTTAAACTGAAGAGAGCTCATTGGAGGATTTTTGTAGAGTGTTCATATGCCAAAACTCAATTAAATTGGATGCCATAATCAGATTATGGTATGAGCCCAATTAGATTAAAGTGGGCACCCCAAATGGATAAGAACCAAAGAGTCCTGATAAACATGGACTCTTTGGCGCCACCTCTATTTGTGCTTATCCAATGTTGGCACCATATTTTGGGGATAAGGTGTAATTTTTATCTGATATGATCAGATGACATCACTCCACCAACCAAAATTTTTCCAAAATTTTTTGGAATTTTTTGATTGGTTGAATGATGTGGCACTGCACAGCATACAGGGTCTATATAAACCCTACTGCACCTAGGGTTTCGGGGAAGAAATTATTTTATGCACAAAACCTAATAGCTGCCATCTCCTCTCCTCTTCTCTATATCCTCCCTACTCTCCTTCCTCCCCTCTTCACATCCAAAGAGTTGGACATCCATCTGGCAAAGATCCAAGGTGTGGTGACGCCTGGAACAGAAGGCTACAGGTCATCTTCGACAGGCTGCTTCTCCAACTTCAGAAAAAGTTCTGAAGCACTTTCAAATCAGATAAAGATCTAATTTTTGGAGCATAGATTTGTGAGGAGAAGATGTTCTAGATTTTGCTTGAGTGGATACCGGTAGAGGCTAGGTGCTTGTGTGGCTACATCAGAATCTCAGGCTGTGCAGAGATCATCTACAGGGTAATCAGATTACCCTTGAGGTACTTCTTCTTCCATCATAGTTTTAGATTTAATTTTAGATTTTAAATATTAGATAATAAAATTAGATCTAGAGAATTAGATCTAAAATATATAGGATAATTTTTTTTAAATTATTTCACCTCAGATTTGATGAAATCTGAAAGATCCTACGAGGAAAAGCAGTTTTCCTCCTTCATCTTTTACCTGGAGTGCTCCAAAGCAATCTTGAGAGTTAGGAGCTGTCTAGATCTAGGATCACCCTTAGTTAAGATTGACTGCATAATCTGCTTGTTAACTAAATTTAAACTTACTCTTCTCTATCATCTCTAGTTTTAGGACCCTTTAGGACTCATCTTTAGAACTCTCTTCTCATCTATCTCTCCTTTCTCTTCTCTCTTCTAACAAAAAAAAAATCATTAAAAATCTCAAAAGATTGCAACTTGGAAATGAAAATTGGGTCGTTTAATGAGAATTGATTCAAACCCTACCCTAATCCAAAAAAAATTTGAGTCCACAATGAGTGAAGTCAATCAACCTCAGGTCCTAAAAGATCTTTTCTATCTTGTTGGGTCAGCCCAACCATCTTATATCAGACAATGCAACAACTTTTGAAATTAAACCTCAAATCATTAACATGCTCCCTAAATTCACTAGTAATGAAGATGCATATATTTTTATTAGAAAATTTGAGGAAGTATGTGACACCATGAGAATACACCAATTGTGAGATGATGCTATTAAACTTAAGCTGATTAATTTTGCTCTTAAGGATAGTGCTAAGAAATGATTATATAGTCTGCCCAACTACTCGATCACAATTTGGGATGGATTTGTTAAAACTTTCTTGAAAAAATTTTTTCCACATCATAAAACAGCTAAGTTAAGAAATAAAATTAACCAATTTTATCAATTTGAGGGTGAGTCTTTCTGGAAGTATTTTGATTGTTTCAAGAACCTTTTAACCCAATGCCCACACCATGGAATTGAGACTTGGAGACTATGCCAAACCTTTTATGAGGGACTAGACCCAAACTCTAGAACCATGCTAGAGTCAATGTGTCAGGGCCAATTTATGCATAAGGAAGCCAATGAAGCCTGGCAATTCTTAGAGGACCTAGTAGAAAAGAGCCTACAGTGGCGAGCAACTAGGGAACCTACAAGAGGTGCTATGCACCAAGTATCCACATCCCTAGCTACAGAGGCCAAAATAGATATTATACTACATAGGTTAGAGGCCTTAGAACTCAAGGGACACACCCAAGTGAACCAAGTTTCAACATCTACTTGCAATGGATGTAATGCCATAGACCATATCATGGAAGAATGTCCCTTTTTGATGAACCCAACTGGGAACAAAGTAGCACAGGTTAATGCTGCCTACTACAAATCTACAGATGACCCTTATGCACCAACTTATAACCTAGGATGGAGGAATCACCCTAACTTTTCTTGGTCACAAGGGTCAAATCTCAGTAGACCTATCCTTAATCAATCCAATCAAAGGCCCACTCAACCATCAAATTATTCATAAGACTTCAACAATGATCAAAGACTTAATGCACTAGAAAAAGGGTTAGAGATTTTAATAAAAACCACTTCTGATAGTATAAAATTTAATGACCAAAAGCATAATTTACTAAAGAAAAGCCTTGACAAAAAACACCAACAATTTCATGCAAACCACGGGCCAACTTATAAATTCAAACACTCAAGCCATTGCTCGCCTAGAAATATAATTAAGTTAGTTGGCTACTACCATCAGTGAAAGAGAAAAAGAAAAATGGCCAAGCCAACCTAAACCTAACCCAAGAGCCCAAATTGGTCAATAATCTCAACCTGAAGGTCGATTCAACTATGTAAATGCAGTTCACAGCTTAAGGTCTGAAAGACAAGTAGACAATCAAGTAGGTATAACTGAGAATCAAGAAGACCAACCGACTGAACCACAGACTGATCAGACCAAGTCTGACGAGCCTGAATCAATAGAGGTTGATGAGCCATCCAAGCTAATTGCAGAACCCATCACTAGATTCAAGCAAGTTGAGACATCAACCATCAATACTATAGCTTCTTTTTCAAATAGACTTAGGTCCAATAGACACTCAGTCCACATGGATCAAATCTTAGAGATATTCAAACAAGTGAAAGTAAATATTCTTTTGCTAGATATGATCCAATAAGTTTTCACTTATGCTAAGTTCCTCAAATACCTATGCACAAAGAAGAAGACCACTAATGTTCGCAAGAAAGCCTTCTTGGCAGCTAGTGCGAGCTCATATCTTTCAAGCCACATGCCAGTCAAGTACAAAAATCCAAGATCTCCTACAATCTTATGTGTCATTGGGGAAACCATCATTGATAGGGCCTTGTTAGACCTAAGGGCTAGTGTGAATATCTTATCTTATTTGGTCTATGAGAAATTGGGGATAGGAGAATTAAAGCCTACAGAAATTACATTGCAATTGACAGACCGATCAGTGAGAATTTCCAAGAGAGTTGTGGAGGATGTGCTAATCAAGGTCAGTGATTTCATTTACCCTATAAAGTTTGTGATCCTAGAAATTGAACCAATGTCAAACCCAAAAGGTCACATCCCAGTCATCTTAGGTAGACCATTTTTAGCAACCACCAATGCCCTGATCAACTGTCGCGATGGACTTATGAAGCTCGCATTTGAAAATATGTCCATTGATGTTAATATTTTTAATCTTAAAAATAAAAAAGACCAATTAGTTAATGTAAACTTGATTCAGGATGAGATTTATGAGACCATTGACCTAGGAGAAGAAAATTTTAACTGTAATCTCTGGTCAAATCAAAAATTTAAAATAACTTATAAAATTTCTTCATCTAGTGATCAGAGAGTTCATCCATAATGGCAACCACTTGTTGAATCACTTGTAAAGATGAATTTTCTGAATGAACCAATTGAAGAAATTCAAGTCCAGGAGGTTAATACCCTGCTTGATTCACCTTACCCATCTTACCCACTTGAATTTGTCAATCCAATATTTGATATGGGATAAGTGAGGTAGAATTAGTATGGTCTGACTGAAGACGATAAACTTAGCACTCTTTGGGAGGCAACCCAAATTTTTTTATTTTATTTTAACTAATCTTTATTTTTTTTAGAAATAAAGGACTGCTCTATGTGGAAGCATCTATCAATAATTTGGTTTGTCTTAAGATAATAAACTTAGCACTTTTTAGGAGGTAGCCCAGTTCTAGCTTTTGCTTTTGCTTTCTTTTGCATTTTGTTTAGGTTAATCGAGGCTTGCTTCATATCTTTTGTAGGGATTTGAAGATAAAATTGGCTAAGTTGGGGGGAGAACTAATTTTGAAAAGACTTCTAGATCAGATGACATCTCTCCTTTTCTTTCTCTTTGCATGCACCCTTCATTTTTCCTACTCCATTGAGGACAATGTCAATTAACTTGGGGGGGAGAATAAGAAAAAAATTAAATTTTTTTTTAAGTCTTTAAGTAAGTTAGTATTTAGCATTTAAGTACTTGATTATACTTAAGAATCGAGTTAAATCAAGCATTTTTAAAAGAAAATTGATGTAGAAATTAGAAAGTTTACAAGATATTGAGGGATCAAGTATTAAGAAAACTCAATAAATAGTTAAGTTTAGAACTTAAATAGTTTTCTTTGAGTATTACTAAATTTTTCTACCAGCATCAAAGAAGAGTTTACTTCTTATGGACTTGTATAGGGTAACTATACATTTCTTCATATTTAAAAGAATTTTTTTTTCAAGTACTTCATACTGAGTAATCGGACCTCTTTGCCTAAGTAAATATTGAGTTTCACATCAAAAGGTATGAAGAACAAAGAAGCTTTATTGTAAAGCTAGGTTTAACTCGTAGTCTATTTGATTCAAACAAGTAGATCCGAGGGGTATTCTATACCTAGTGCCCTAAAGCCATCTAGTTTGGGAGTCATTGGCTGAAAACTCGCTACATGGGTCAAACAGAAAGCTTAAGAGGTTAAGATACTCAATAGCTGTACAATATACAAAAAAAGTAACAACAATAAATAAAGAATGGAAGTAACAATATACATGTCCATATGAGGTTAATGATTTGGAGATAAAGGTAGGAATAATTTAAAAAAAGTTCAAAAAATATTTAGTGTTCTTAGCTTAACTCCCACATTGATTAGTATTAATACTCCAATGACATACCTCATTCACGCTCTACTGAACATCAGTGGCTCTTTTGAAAATTGTTTGATAAAATTTAAAATTTTAAGTTAAAAGGCACTTAATTCTAAATTCTTTCTTTACTCGAAGATGAGCAAAATTCAAGTTAGGAGGTGTGATAAGTGGTATATTTTTATATTTATTGAAGATATTTTTGATAATTTATGGTGCTAACATCTTCTTAAAAATCTAATTTTATAAATAAATTAAATTTTTTTATAAAAATAAATAATTTTAAAAAAAAATATGAAATTAGAGCATACTTATGAAAAATAGATATTGATTTAATTGAGCAATTTGAGTACCAAAATAATAAAAAAATTTTGAAAAATTTAATACATATTTTTTTTATTTTTTAGGTGAAAATTAGAGCAAAAATCAAGCCAAAATATCTTAAAAAATATTAAAAATTACCTTCGATGTACGGTGGACCGGTTGCTCGATCCACAGAATCAATGGCACTATCTACAGGAATAGTTCATGGTCCACAGGCATGGTCCATAGTGGAAGGAAGGCTTTTTGTGCTGATTGATGGTTCAGATCAAATCTGGAGCTCGATTCAATGGCTGTGGTGGTTCTCGACTTTGTTAAGGAGAGATTTGCATGATCCAACAGCTAGAGTTCCAACTGGAGCATGATCAGACGGTCAGAAATGCATTCAACTTTGATAAAGATTAAAATATCAGATTTTGCACTGATCTGGGTGGTTCAAAGGCGATCCGATGGCCAAAAATTAATGTAAAGGATATTATACGAATTCTAAAGATTTTAGGACTCCTTTTCCTACCAAAAAAATATGAAAAATTTATTTATAAATTGGGAGTCCAAGAATAAGAGTAGAAAAAATAAAAAATTAAAGAAAAAATAAAAAAAATAGAAAAAAAAATCAAAGAGCTTTAGGGATCAAATATTGAGAGATTATGGAGCTAGAGATCTTGATGCGTGGCTACATCCCTTCAATCTAAGAATACGATGAAGCCTGTAAATAGATTTTTATTTTTTTCTTGTATTTAATTTTTATGTAATAAAATTATACTTTTATTTCATATATTTTTATTTTTTTTTGAGGTATTGATCCAACCTACACGACCTATATCCTCTATTGACGTGCCGTGATTCCTGGATACGGTATCTACTTTGGAGAGATAGATCATAGTATATGAGATTAAACTTTAGATCTTGTAATTGAATTTAGATAGTTTATACTCCAACAAGATGAGCTGTAATCTACTGATACAATCCGTATCCCTTAGAGATAAGCTATGCTAATGTCTTAATCACAAGAATTAATATTGCAATATAAAAAAAGAAGAAAATAAATCTAATTTATATGATGGATTTGAAATTCTTGGATTATTTCTCTAAATTATTTTTTTTCATAAATTAATTTATATTTTTAATTTAATTCTTGCTATTCTATTTTTTTTAATACTTCTACGATCAATTCTCTTTTATTTTTTTTTAAAAAAAAAGATAATCACCCTAAATCTCTGTGGAAATGATCCTGACTCACCCTATCTATATAGTTTGAGTTGATTTTTAATCTTGACTGCCTAAGACAGTGATAAATATCTAATACCCATGAATTAAAAGTTGAAGTACTTAATGATAAACTAGTTTGTATCATGTATAAATCTTTCGATGCTTTATTTGCATTATGCTTCAAACTTACAAGGTAGCTCTTGCAATTCTTCTTTCATTGCCCCTGCTCACCATAGTGATAATAGGCACCATTTGCGAAGTCCTTCACTTTCTTCCTCTTCTGGATCCTACCTTTATAATTCTATTTTCTTTTAGAACCCTTTTTCCTACCTTCATCTTCTTCTTATCAACTAGAAGAAGAGGAGCCTTTTCTAACTTGAAATAGCTCTCTGTTGTTTTCAACATATTAACAGCTCTGGTAGGGAAGTATTCAGTTTGTTCATATAGTGATTTATGATAAACTGAGAGAAGAAATCAAAAAGTGACGGCAAGATCAAGTCCTGACAGCTCTCCATCCATAACAAATCTCCATTGATTTAATCGAGTGATTAAGTCAATAATCTTTAAAACATGGGTCTATACGGATGAGC
Organism: Elaeis guineensis; assembly: GCF_000442705.2. Lineage (NCBI taxonomy): Eukaryota > Viridiplantae > Streptophyta > Magnoliopsida > Arecales > Arecaceae > Elaeis > Elaeis guineensis. Next base: position 13,745,064 of record NC_026006.2, on the reverse strand, counting down.
TCTTACTCATTCTGGCTCAGAACAACTACTTCAATATCTCATATCGAGCAGTCCTACTTTGCTCTCCATATAACTCTGTAAGATTGAGTAATATAGACTTTGCCTCTATAACCATTGTTCATTGTGGCCAATATGATACATTTAATAGTCAAACTGTCACTTTGTCACATCTTATATGTGGCCCTTTCCTCCTCTGTAGCATCTTCTCTAATCGGCTCAAGATCCAGAGAGTGGAGGATGTAGGATAACTTCTCCTGAGTTAATACAATCTTCAAATTTCTAAATCAATCCACATAATTGGGATCGATCAGTTTATTGACATCTAAAATGCCCCGCAATGATATTGAAGAAGCCATAAAATTATTCTACATTAAATAAAAAATAATGTATAAGTAGATCACTCAAGATGACAAACACAACTAGATGAAGACTACATAAATCTAATTATGTCTCCCACTATTTTATTATGAACACCATAGCCTTCACCTATGGTAAGCGAGAAACTCTACTTTGATTTCTTTAATGGGGTTGAGATCCTAATTCCTTACAAATACTTTGTGTTACACAACAAACATTCATAAGTTCAAGGATAGAAAATTTTCTTTTTCAATTGCAATCAATACAATTTGCAACATAACTCTTACCTCTAAGACACTTATAGCCTTGTGTTATTGTTGAAAAATATGTTCCAAAGTCAATTATCAGCTTGTTGATGATTATGCTCATACTTGTAAATTGTATATAAATTTTTATTAATAAAAATTATTTGATATTTTTTATTACAAATTATCTATTTTTAAACTTCTATATCGTAATAAAGTCCTTAGGATAATAATTGATCGATAAAGGAGGATTTATCATTTAATCCTTAAAAGTGTTCGCGACCAAATGATATGCTATTAATAGAATAATAGCAATATCGAGTATAGGTCATTGTGTATCATATGAGTTGGTTGTCCCCTTAACCAAGGAGTGTGGAGACACTGTTATGGCGTGCAGATGCAATGTAAGAGTATATTCACATCGAACGTGATCATGTATCAAGCACTCTGCTGTCGAGAGTAGCTCATGAAGGGTATGGGTACAAGTATCTCTTAAACCTGAGACCACCACGGTAACTTATAAGCAACTCACTGTACTTTAGTATTAGACCATCTGAGTTTCTAACTCAGTGACAAAAGGATATTCGGTACAGTCAAATACTTATCAAGTCAGTGTGTGAGTCAAGATGAAATTGACCTCTCTGAATTAGTAGGAGATATGCATCAGTATATTTCAATTTAGCAAAATCTTGATCAGGATAATCCATAAGATAGATTTGAAAGGTTAAAATACAATGTGATCGACTAAATTAGGGTTGACAATTAAATCCTAGGTCATCTTGAGCATTTGGGTCAAAAGAATGAATTATACAGTAACCATACGTCAGTAGGTTCTCGAATATTGCTTTGCAATACTTCGACTTATCCGATCATTAAGTCACCATTGCTTTATGGTTGCATCGATTGGTATAGGAAGTTATTCCTATGCTACCGGCTTAGGTTTGAACCTATGGGGTCACATGCATTAGAAGATTGGGTTAGATCTAATGGTTGAAGAGTCTAATTGGATTGTAACTCTGGTGACGAGTCCTATTGGGATTGGGACTTTGGAGGAGAGTCCTACTGGTGTTGGGTTCCGATGGTGCAGCGGAAAGATTAGGTGTTTAAAATTTTTATTAAAAATATCCGATGCACCGAAAACCCTAATGCCCAGAAACTCTTGACTATATTAATCAAAGTATAATAAAATTAATTTGGATCAAAAGAATACCCGTAGTGTAATTCCTAATTTTCATAAGACGTCCAAGTGTCGCCCTCCAACGATGATCCACACGAAAATTGAACCAAAGACAGCGCTCCTTCTTCACCTTGCTCCAAGTGTTCTATTCCCTAAAACTCAACCAGCCATCAATCGATCAGATCTTCCTCTAGACCTGAGTCTGAATCTTTCTGAACCATCCACTAGACTTGATTACTTTTTTTTAAACCTCTTAAACCCTTAGAGCTATTAGGATTAGGCTTGTCTTAAAAGAACAAGCCTTGTTATAAAATCTAGAGTTGTAAGAGAAGGAGAGAGGGAGTGGATAGGGGATGTAAGAATTGAATTATCATTCCATCTGCCATCCCCTATTTATAGCATTAGATGGGGTGCTAATAGAGAAGGCATGCCTCATCTGGAAAGGTATATCAAGTCCTCGTATCACTTATCTGAGAGTCCTTAAACAAAAGGACTTTTCAGGGGGTGACACATTGATTCCTGTCTTCTCACACGCGCACACCCAGAATGAGATACTTTTTGCATCTCTTCACATATCAGATTAGCATGAATTTTGTGAAGGAACCAGATCTAGGGTTTCAGGGTTAGATCTTGAAACTTTTTCAAGATCATGCAGCGAAAGACTAAAATAAATCAAAATTTATTTTCTAAAATTAGAGAATCCCTAGATCTAAGATTTTATTACATAATTATTATATAACATTAAATCAGAAATTAAAATATATAGAGCATGAACTACATGTTGATCATATCAACATGTTTCTATACTACATCTAATGTATGTATTAAACAATAGATCAGATCTATTACCTTGCAAGTTAGATATTCTAACCTCACTGATCTGGGCTTAAGGATGATGTTGCAAGCCGCACATGCATCCGACCTCTAGGAGTCGTCTACACGAGCCCATGAATCTCGACCAGAAGTCCTGCTTCAGGAAATCAGCATAGTATGCTAGTACTGCACTGATCCTTCTTTGATGGTTGATCAGGTGCCTCCTTCTTCTTGATTTAGGCTCTTCCAAAGATAAGAAGTAGAAGAAAGAGTTTTAGATCTGAGACACTCTCAGAAAACTCAAGATGGAGGAAGGGAAGAGATGAAAACAAACAACCCTAGAAGAAGACCCTCTTCTTCTTCTCACTTTTCTCTCTAAACACCCTATCTTGTGTCTATTATATCTCCATGACCCAAAAGTATTTCTCTCTGATTTTTGGATGCCTTAAAGGTATCTCAAATATCTATCTTATTTAAAAATTTAATGAAGAAACTCAATTTATAGAGAGAGATATGATAGAGTCCTTATCGAGGTCAAATACCTAGTCAAGGCTTATCCAAACATGGCAAGAAAAGGGGTGCCCAACTCTTGAGCACCTCCTCCTTATTTTCATGCATGGACTACCAAAAAAGGGTTCACAATGTGTACCCTAAAAGTCATAAAAATTTTAAAAAAAATTTGGATAAATTCGGTGTAAAATTGAAAGAGTTTTGGATTTCTAAAACTCTATCTCATAGAATTCGAAATCCAAACTTATTCCTCTTTGATTTGATCCAAACCACCTTCCATATAAGAAAGAAGAGAGAAAACCTTTTGTGGATGTGGGAGAGACCTGGGAGAGATCTTTTGTCACATAAAATAAGAGGGGATTGGCATGGAATAAGAGAAAGGACGTGGGGGGGCTTATGTGGCGCAAGGTGGAATCCTAATCTTACTAGGATTCTAACTCATGACTTGTTTTAATTTGGTTTCTCAAACCAAATCAAACCAAAATTAGATCAACCAAATTAAAATAGATCTTAACCCAATTAATAATCTAAATTAATCAAATTAAATTAGATTTAAATTTAATTTAATTTTCTAATCAAATTAGAAATTAGGTTGACCCAAGTCCTAATTGAACTAGGACTAGTTTTTCCTTACAATTGGCTTATCCAATAAACCAATTGGACTTGATCCAATCAAGCCCAAATTAAATCTAATTAAATTATATTTAATTAGACTTAATCTTAACCCATTGGCTTAATCAAATTAAGCCAATTAGCAATCAAATTGCTAATCGATCCTTCTGCAACACTTGCACTGAGTTAAATGTCAATCGTATTGATCATTTAACCCTAGAATGATTCTTAATCATTGATCAACCATCCGATCGGATCATGAACTCTAATGTGTGTGACCTCATAGGTCCGAACCTAAGCTGATAGCACAGAAATAAATTTTTATACCAATCAAAGTGACCATCTAGCAATGGTACCCGACGATCGGATAGGTTGAATGTGTAGAACAACATCCTTAGAACCCATGCGGATATAGTTTCTATATAATTCATCTCTTTGACCAAAATGATCATAGGACATCTCAGAGTTCAAATATCAACTCTGATCAGGTAGTCCACATTGTATTTCAAAATATCGAATCCATCTGATGGATTATCCTGGCCAAGATTTTGCTAAATTGAAATACAGTGACTCATTCTTCTCCAACTCTTGGAGTGGTCAATCCCATCTCGATCATACTCTGACTTCGCAAGTACTTGACTGTGCCCAGAAACCTTCCATCCCTGAATTAAAAATTCAGTTAGTCCAGTATCAAAGCATAGTGAGTTGCTTGCAAGTCACTGAGGCGATCTCAGGTCTAAGGGATACTTACACCTATATCCCATCAGAGACATTCTCGATAGTAGAATACTCTGGAGTTGGTCACGTTCAATGATGATGTACCATTACATCTCACCTGTATGCCATACTAGTGTCTCCACACTCTTTGGTTAAGAGGACAACCAACCCATATGGCCTACAGCGACCTATGCTCGATAGAAGCTGTCGTCCTTATTAACAGCCTATCATTTGATTGTGAACAGTTTTAAGGACTAATCGATAAATCCTCTCTTCATCGAACTTAAATAGCCCTAAGAACTTCATCATAACAATGGAGTTCCTTAGAAGATGAAGACTTATGATGAAAATATCAAAAATATATTTTATTTATTAAAAAATCAATTACAATACTTGGTTGCTCAACCGTCAACAGCTTGACGATTGGCTTTTGGGACACATTTTCCAACAACTTCCACTTGTCCTAAAGCCACTCGGCACAGTATTTAATACCCATCTTCGACTTGTGATTATCAAACTCCTTTATTGTCAGGACTTTAGTGAAGGGGTCGGTCAGGTTCTCCTTTCCATCGATCTTCTGAAGGTCGACGTCACCTCGATCCACGATCTTCTGGACCAGGTGAAAGCGGTGCAAGATGTGCTTCATCCGCTGGTGTGCTTTGAGTTTTTTCGCCTGAGCTATCGCACCAGTGCTGTCGCAGTAGAGCAGGATCGGACCATCGAGGGAGGGTGCTACTCTGAGCTCGTTGATGAATTTCCTCAGCCACACAGGTTTCTTTACGGCATCCGATGCTGCGATGTACTCCACTTCACAAACAAAGTCTGCCATAGTATGCTGCTTGAAACTCTTCCAGCAGATAGCTCCACCATTCAGAGTAAAGATATAACCCGACACGCATCTGCTATCATCATAGTCAGATTGAAAACTGGAGTCTGTGAACCCCACAAGTTTCAGATCTAACTCATCATAAACCAACCATTGGTCCTTAGTATTTCTGAAATACTTAAGGATGGCTTTAACCAATTTCCAGTGGTTTCTCCAGGATCAGATTGGTATCTACTCACTACTCCTAGTGAGTATGCCACATCTGATCTTGTACATGTCATGACGTACATGATAGATCCCACGATCGAAGCATATGGGACTCTACTCATACACTCTCTCTCTTCAGGACTTGTCGGACAATCCTTCTTAGAGAGAGAAATTTCATGGCCTATCGATAGATAGCCCTTCTTGAAATTCTCCATGCTGAACCTCTTCAGCACAGTATCTATGTACGTGGATTGGGATAACCCAAGCATCTTTTTAGATCTATCCTTATAGATCTTCATCCCTAGGATGTAGGATGCTTCACCCAAGTCCTTCATGGAGAACTGCGATGACAACTAAATTTTTATTCCCTGTAGTACAGGGACGTCATTCCCGATTAAGAGAATGTCATCCATGTACAAGATAAGGAATACCATAACTAGACCATTTGCCCATTTATAGATGCAGGGCTCTTCTCCATTCTTAATGAAGCCATATGTTTTGATCACCTTATCAAAATGCATGTTCCAACTCCGAGAAGCTTGCTTCAATCCATAAATGGATCTCTAAAGCTTGCACACCTTGGACTCATCTGTGGATATAAACCCCTCAGGTTGTATCATATACACCTCTTCGGTCAGCTCTCCATTCAGGAAAGCTGTCTTTACATCCATCTACCAGATCTCATAATCCAAATGGGCAGCTATTGCAAGCATTATCTGAATGGATTTGAGCATTGCCATAGGAGAAAATATCTCATCATAGTCAATACCATAATGTTGACGATATCCCTTGGCAACTAGACGGGCTTTATATGTCTCCACCTTTTCATCTGCGCCCCTCTTCCTTTTGAAGATCCATTTACACCCAATGGGTTTAACCCCTTCAGGTGGGTCAACCAATGTCCATACATCGTTAACCTTCATGGACTCCATTTCGGATTTCATGGCTTCAAGCTATTTCTCAGAATCAGATCTCTGCATTGCATACATATAAGTGATCAGATCCTCATCATTCTCATCGAGTTCGATGGGATCACCATCTCAGACCAAGAAATCATAGTATTTGTTCGGTTGATGCGGTACTCTACCGGATCGTCTTAATGATGCAGGTACATTGGACTCCAGATCTGACCCAATCAAATCTGACTCAGGTTCAGCTATTGGTGTCGGTCCTTCTACCTGTTGAACTTCATCAAGTTCAACCTTAGAGGCAATGGTTCCTTCACCAAGGAACTCCTTTTCTAAAAAGATTACCTTAAGGCTGACGAACACCTTTTGTTCATCAGTATGGTAGAAAAAATATCCTTTCATCTCTTTGGGGTACCCTATGAATGTGTATTTGTCAGACCTAGGTCCAAGTTTGTCTGTGACTAATCATTTGACATAGGCCAGACACCCCCAGACCCTAAAGTGTGAAAGTGCTGGCTTATGCCCTGTCCATATTTCATATGGAGTCTTAATTACAGACTTACTTGGAACCCTATTTAACAGATAACAGGTCGATTCGAGTGCATATCCCTAGAAGGATATCGGCAAGCTAGCAAAACCCATCATGGATCGGACCATGTCTAACATAGTCTGATTCCTCCTTTCAGACACACCATTATGCTGTGGTGTTCCTAGAAGAGTCCATTGGGAGAGAATCCCATTCTCTCCTAGATATGTGAGAAACTCACTAGAAAGGTATTCTCCTCTTCGGTCAGATCGAAGAGTTTTAATACTCTTCCCAGTTTGTTTTTCTACTTCATTTCGGAATCGTTTGAACATTTCAAATAAATCTGACTTATGTTTCATCAGATAGACATATCCATATCTGGATAGGTCATTCGTGAAAGTTATGAAGTAGAAATATCCACCTCTAGTACTTGTGCTCATGGGCCCGCATACATCAGTATGTACTAGGCTCAAGAGCTCAGTAGCTCTCTCACCTTTTTCAGTAAAAGGTGACTTGGTCATTTTACTAAGAAGACAGGACTCACAGGTTGGAAGTGATTCACAATCACTGACTTCGAGGATTCCCTCTTGAGTCAACCTGTTTATTCTGTTCTTGTTTATATGACCTAGCCTACAGTGCCATAAGTAGATATCTGACACACACTATCTAATCTAGGATGCTTGCCAGTAGAATAGACTCTTATCGAGCTTGATCTTTCTGGTTTGGCCCTGCACTGATGTTCCAGTCTGAACTTGCACCTTCTTCACTTTCTTCTTTTTGTTCTTCTTCCCTTTCTTAAAAGGTCGAGAACCAAAAGATGAACCTCCCACTAAGTTCACTGACTCCTTGTGAAGTTGGTGATCCTTCTCAAAGTTCTGAAGCAACCCCAGTAACCTGTGGTAGTTTACTTCAGGCTTTATCATTCTATAATGAGTGAGGAATGGGAGATAAGACTTGGGCAGCGAGTTCAGTATTGCATCTTTCCCAAGCTGCTCATGCAAGGGAAAGTCGAGCTTGCTCAATCATTCCATCAGCTCGATCATGTACAATACATGATCAGTGACAGAGGCACCATCCCGCATTTTGGCGTTGAAGATGGCACAACTAGTCTTGTGCCTCTCCACATCATCGGGTGTGCCAAAGGCATCCTCCAACACTTGAAGCATGTCCTTTAGCTGAGCCATCTCGAATCTGCGACTGAACTCGTCGCTCATGGCAGCCAGCATGATACAGCACACCGTAGTCCGATCACTGAGCCACTTCTGGTAAGTGTCTCTAACTGTTCCACATGCATTGGCAGCTGGCTCCTCTGGTGCAGGATCCATTATCACATATAGGATCCATTCATGCTCTAGGACTATCTTCAACTTTCGGTACCAGCTACCGAAGTTGGGTCCCACCAACTTATCATTGTCCAACAATGATCGGAGCGATAGGGAAGTGGCTATATTTGCACAAAGGAGAACCATAACCTAATTAGTAATTGATTCATTAAACATAAAGATTTAAACTTTAATCAAAAGGTTTCTCCCACTATTTTATTCGAATTGGTAGCCTCTACCTCCAATTTGAGGAATTATCCTAATTCCTTAGTGGGTACTAGAATCCACATAGACTGCACACAAGCCCACCTTTGGTTGGCCAACCCATGTACATCTAAGGGTAGGTTCATAATCAATTATTTCTCTAAATAATTTCTAGTAATTTTAATTTTGCCCCAGAAACTTAATCAGTAGGCTTTGGCCTCCATTATAAGGATCCGGTTAGATCCAACCATTAACATGACCATACTTGGTGCATCTAACCAATGAATGATTAAGCCCAACTTTGGTTGGCTCACCTAACCACCATTAGAGAGACCCTTCCAAGTCGTCATATGATGAGTGATAATTCCATTAGTCAACAATCACCAGGCCTTTGGGTCTGCAATGATTATTGAGTTAATGGACTCATTATCAAACACCTTAATGGGAGGCTATGACTCAGTTATCTCCATAACTTTATCATTTTAAGGACCTAATAAGTTTAGAAGATTTAAATAATTTAGAGGATGAAGTCAGATGAACCAGCGTATCATGATCCTCTCACTGGCTTCAACAAGTCAGCTTAAGGGAGACCATTAAAAGGGCTGGTCTAGGAGCACCTAAATCAGTCACACTGATTTACCTAGCTGACATGGGTCAGCTCGAATAGTCAAGTGATCCGATCAAAATATAATTTCACCAAGAGGCCAGATAAGTTCGATCAGTGGGAGGGTCGGCCAAAGCTTGCCTTAGACACCATCAGAAATGGCCAGGTAAGCGAGCTCCCAATTAAAAACCACCGATCTGGTTTACCTTAGACACCAACTGGTTTAATTAGTTTCGATTAGATCAACCTAACAGTTCGTGCTAGACCGCTTAGCCAAGAATCAAGTCTATTTGGTTCTTGTTAAAGACATGGACTTGACCAACTACAACTATTGTAATTGATCTAGAAAATTTTTGACCTAATCTAAGACAACAATTGATTAGATTTAGTCAATTCTCTAATTAAGTCCATCTTTAATCTAACCATAGGTCTAACCCAATTAATGGACCTAATTCTCACTAACCCATTAACCCAATGTGTTATGGTTTGTGTCTTAGGTTCTTCAATTCACAATCCTAGAACCTAATCAAAATAACTTATTAATTCTTAATTAAATTTTGAACTGAGGGTTGGGTTCGATTTTTCAAAAAATAAATTTTATATTTGTAAAATAATTTTATAATATGATTCTACCAACCATATTGCATGTTTGATTCATAATCAAGATGCAAGTGAAATAAACATGAAACTACTTTAGATCTAATCTAAACAGGTTCATGTAATTGAAATAATTCCAACTTTAAACAATTTCTTTGCACAAAAAATATTAATAAAGAGATTTTATTTCAGATTTAAATATTTTTAAATCTAATAAATCATAAATTTAATCTAGATCATATCTAACAAATCTATGATTAAAGACAGATCTACACGAACTAGGACAACCTTTGCACTATAAGGGGTAAACCTTGCAGTAGGACAACCTTGCAGTTCGTGATTGATCTAAAATTTTAATTTTAAATTTAATAATTATATTATAAATTATATTTAATCAAAAAAATAATCTAAGCATATATAAATAATCATGTAATGAAGAACCTAGGCTCTGATACCAATTGAAGGAACTAGATCTAGGGTTTCAGGGTTAGATCTTGAAACTTTTTCAAGATCATACAGCGAAAGATTAAAATAAATCAAAATTTATTTTTTAAAACTAGAGAATACCTAGATCTAAGATCTTATTACATGATTATTACATAGCATTAAATCAAAAATTAAAATATATAGAGCATAAACTACATGTTGATCATATCAACATGTTTCTATACTACATCTAATGTATGTATTAAACAATATATCAGATCTATTACCTTGCAAGTTTGATGTTCTAACCTCGCTGATCTGGGCTTAAGGATGATGTTGCAAGCCGTATATGCATCCGGCCTCTAGGAGTCATCCACACGAGTCCACGAATCTCGATCAAAAGTCCTGCTTCAGGAAATCAGCACAGTATGCTAGTACTGCACTGATCCTTCTTTGATGGTTGATCAGGTGCCTCCTTCTTGATTTGGGCTCTTTCAAAGATGAGAAGTAGGAGGAGGAGTTTCAGATCTAAGACGCTATCAGAAAACTCAAGATGGAGGAAGGGAAGAGATGAAAACAAACAACCCTGAAGAAGACCCTCTTCTTCTTCTCATTTTTTTCTCTAAACACCCTATCTTGTGTCTATTATATCTCCACGACCCAAAGGTTTTTCTCTCTGATTTTTGGATGACCCAAAGGTATCTTAAATATCTATCTTCTTCAAAACTTTTATGAAGAAAATTATTTTATAGAGAAAGATATGATAGAGTCCTTATCTAGGTCAAATACCTAGTCAAGGCTTATCCAAACATGGCAAGATAAGAGGTGCCCAACTCTTGAGCACCTCCTCCTTATTTTTATGCATGGACCACTAGAAAAGAGTGCACAATATGTACCCTAAAATCCACAAAAATTCTAAAAAAAATTTGAATAAATTTGGTTCAAAATTGAAAGAGTTTTGAATTTCTAAAACTCTATCTCATAGAATTCAAAATCAAAACTTATTCCTCTTTGATTTGATCCAAACCACCTTCCATGTAAGAAAGAAGAGAGAAAACCTTTTATGAACATGGAAGAGACCTGGGAGAGGGCTTTTTTCACACAAAATAAGAGGGGATTGGCATGGAATAAGAGAGAGGACGTGGGGGGGCTTATGTGGTGCAAGGTGGAATCCTAGTCTTACTAGGATTCTAACTCATGACTTGTTTTAATTTGGTTTCTCAAACCAAATCAAACCAAAATTAGATCAATCTAATTAAAATTGATCTTAACCCAATTAAGAACCTAATTTAATTAGATTAAATTAGATTTAAATCTGATTTAATTTTTTAATCAAATTAGAAATTAGGTTGACCCAAGTCTTAATTGAACTAGGACTAGTTTTTCCTTGCAATTGGCTTATCCAATAAACCAATTGGACTTGATCCAATCAAGCCAAAACTAAATCTAATTAAATTATATTTAATTAGACTTAATTTTAACCCATTGACTTAGTCAAATTAAGCCAATTAGCAATCAAATTTCTAATCGATCCTCCTGCAATACATGCACTGAGTTAAATGTCAATCGTATTAATCATTTAACCCTAGAACGATTCTTAATCATTGATCAACCATCCGATCGGATCATGAACTCTAATGTGTGTGACCTCATAGGTTCGAACCTAAGCTGGTAGTATAGAAATAAATTTTTGTACCAATCGAAGTGACCATCTAGCAATGGTACCCGATGATCGGATAGGTCGAATGTGTAGAACAACATCCTTAGAACCCATGTGGATATAGTTTCCATATAATTCATCTCCTTGACCAAAATGATCATAGAACATCTCAAAGTTCAACTGTCAACTCTGATCAGGTTGTCCACATTGTATTTCAAAATATCAAATCCATCCGATGGATTACCCTGGCCAAGGTTTTGCTAAATTGAAATACAGCGACTCATTCTTCTCCAACTCTTGGAGTGGTCAATCCCATCTCGATCACACTCTGACTTCATAAGTACTTGACTGTGCCCAGAAGCCTTCCATACCTAAATTAAAAATTTAGTTAGTCCAGTACTAAAGTACAGTGAGTTGGTTGCAAGTCATTGAGGCGATCTCAGGTCTAAGGGATATTTATACCTATATCCCATCAGAGACATTCTCGACAGTAGAATGCTTTGGAGTTGGTCACGTTCAATGATGATGTACTCTTACATCTCACCTATATGCCATACCAATGTCTCCACACTCTTTGGTTAAGAGGACAACCAACCCATATGGCCTACAGTGACCTATGCTTGATAGAAGCTGTCGTCCTTATTAACAGCCTATCATTTGGTCGTGAACAGTTTTAAGGACTAATCGATAAATTCTCTCTTTAATGAACTTAAATAGCCCCAAGGACTTCATCATAACAACAGAGTTCATTAGAAGATGAAGACTTATGATGAAAATATCAAAAATATATTTTATTTATTAACAAATCAATTACAATACTTGGTTGCTCAACCATCAACAGCTTAATGATTGGCTTTTGGGACATATTTCTCAATATTTTGCCACATAAACCTTTATTCAAATAGGAAGGCCATCACCGAATGACACATTATTTGGATAAGAGTTCATATGTGAGGACTCTTCATCGAAGAGACGCACGAGCACCTTCTCCCTATCGTGCGTGCATGCCTAGAAAAGGGTGTGAAAAGAAATCTTTCTTAATCTAATAATTTTTTAAATTTTTATCATGTGATCAACACTTAAAACTGATCTTTATCAAAAAAATTATCAAATAAAAAGTCGCTTAAGACTCCCTAAACAGAAGGAGTCTTCGCGTCCCTTCGTGCGTCTAGAAAAAATTGTCATGCATGCAGCAATATTTTGAGCAATTTTTTTATGCATAATCTGATAGACTTTTCATACTTCAAAAGGTGCTCTAGGTGGCTCATCATCTGATTTACTTGCCATAAAAAATAGAGACTCAAACCAGAAGGGTTTTTAGTCCTTCTCCATGCCACAAATAAAGTGTGCATGCATTCTGCATATTAGCGCCAAGAGTCCTTCTTATGTTGGACTCTTAGTTATTTGGTGTGTACACTAGATATGGTACATCTTTTTGGTTGCTTTCAGGTGGCTTGACCTAACCCAAATACCCACCAAATTGGGCTAGCAAATGAGCAAGGCATGAGATCAAATTGATCTCTAAAAGAGCTAGGGATTCCACACGTGCTAGCATGCTTACCAAAACCCCGATTGAATCCAAAATTCCAATCAATCTTTTTAAAAAGGATCCTTGGCCAATTTTTATATGTGTGTGATCCATTGGGTTCCACATCTAGCTAGTAGTAGATTTGGATGTATGTTGGCCTAATTTGATTAGAATTTAATCTAATCGATTTAGGTCGAATCGAGCTAACCCGATTTCAGTAATTAGAACTCTTTCTAATTGGCATTCGAATTAAACTCTTTAATTTGATCAAAAATCTACAAGTTAAGATTGATATCTAGCAACGTATCATGACTACTTAGAAGATATAAAATTTTGATGAAAATACCAAATATACTCTTCAGTGGCAAGTTACCATATAATTCAATCCTTCGATCATCCCTGCACCCTGAATATGTTTATGAGTATAGAATCATGTCAAACTCAAACACATATTCATATCAATTCTCAATTAACCAATGATAACTCCAATGAAGAAGTATTAAAAACTCTTTACAATCTCCTTTCTGCTTTTGGCCAAAATTTTTTTTTCAAGTCATCTAGGATTGAGAATACACAGGATGCGATCTCTTCTTACTAGAAGTAATCGATTCCATGTTGACCTACTCACAACCTTCATATACACTCCATATCCAGAATATCCCATACATGTCTTAATGCCATACTTAGATATGAACCAAAATATGAGTTCATGTGCACAAGATTTTATGATGGTCTCAGGTCTAAGGATCACTTGCACAACTCCCACCTAGAGAACCATCTTTGATATGTAAGTAAGGCTTCCATAAGATGTTCTCTTTCATCAAGTTAATTCAGTGGACTCATTTTTCAAATGAGCACCCATATCTTTATATTAGTGTCCCACACAAGTGTCTAGTGAGATCTGCCACCCTCTCTATCGAGCATACATAAGATGTGCCAGTCTATCCGAAATATTAATCTCCGACTCAATGCTCCTACGATCAGAAATATTTAATCCTTCGATCATCCCTGCACCCTGAATATGTTTATGAGTATAGAATCATGTCAAACTCAAACACGTATTCATATCAATTCTCAATTAACCAATGATAACTCCAATGAAGAAGTATTAAAAACTCTTTACAATCTCCTTTCTGCTTTTGGCCAAAAAAAATTTTTCAAGTCATCTAGGATTGAGAATACACAGGATGCGATCTCTTCTTACTAAGAGTAATCGATTCCATGTTGACCTACTCACCACCTTCATATACACTCCATATCCAGAACATCCCGTACATGTCTTAATGCCATACCTAGATATGAACCAAAATATGAGTTAATGTGCACAAGATTCTATGGTGGTCTCAGGTCTAAGGATCACTTGCACAACTCCCACCTAGAGAACCATCTTTGACATGCAAGTAAGGCTTCCATAAGATGTTCTCTTTCATCAAGTTAATTTTGTGGACTCATTTTTCAAATGAGCACCCACATCTTTGTATTAGTGTCCCACACAAGTGTCTAGTGAGATCTGCCACCCTCTCTATCGAGCATACATAAGATATGCCAGTCTATCCGAAATATTAATCTCCGACTCAATGCTCCTACGATCAGAAATATTTAAGATTAGAATTTTAGGATTTTAGGTCTCACTAGTATGACCCATTCATGTCTCCTAAAATCATTGTCCTAATCTTTGGGGTTCATCATAATCTTAGACATAATAAGATACAGCTAATATGATGAATCAATACCTCAAATAATAAATATCATTTCATGAGTTGAAAAATTATAAAAAAAAAATTCATCGCAACACACTTGTGATTGGCTTATAGGGCATTCTTCTTTCAATCTTCCACTTGTACTAAAGCCAATTACCTTTATATCTCATACAATCAAGATGGTGATTATATAGCTGCTTTGGTATGGCCTTAGTGAATGGGTCTGTTATATTGTTCTTTCTGTCTACTCATTCAAGGATAAAATCTTATCTCTAACGAGATGAAAGTATCTAAGGATGTGCTTGGATCTATAATGAGGCCTAGGTTCCTTTACTTGAATAATGGCCCCAGTGTTATCACGATAGAGTGACACTGGTCCTTCATTCTTAGGAATGACTTCTAAATCTATGATAATTTTTTTTTATCCAGACAGCTTTCTTAATGGCTTTACTAGCAGTGATTTACTCTGCCTCAGTAATTGAGCCAGATACTATCTGCTGCTTGGAGCTCTTTCAACTCACTGCTCCATCATTTAAGGTAAACACATACCCTGATATCGACTTGCTATCATCCGCTTTCCAATGATCCTCCCTTGGATCAGCTTGAAATCTGATAGCTATGCCCAAAGCATAAACTACATCAGACCTGGTACATAGCATAACATACATAATTGATCCCATAACCAAAGCATAAGGGATTTCATTCATCCTCTTTCTCTCTTCTAATGTCTTAGGATACTTTTTTTTTTGAGAGACGTATACCATGACTTGCAGGCAAGTAACCTCTCTTACTAGCCTCCATATTAAATCTCTTTAATATGAGATCTATGTACTATGACTGGGATAAGCCTAACATCCTTTTAGATCTATCTCTATAGATCTTTATACCCAATATATAGGATGCTTCACCCAAGTCTTTCATGAAAAACTTATTCGATAGTCAAGTTTTGATCGATTGCATTATTAGGATATTCTTCCCAATGGGCAGTATGTCATCAACATACAAAACCAAGAAGAGAATAGTACTCCTACTTATCTTCTCATACACATGTGGTTCATCCTTATTTTTGATAAAGCCAAACTCTTTGACTGTCATATCAAATCGGATGTTTCAGCTCCTCGAAGCTTTATTTAATCTATAGATGGATCTCTTTAGCTTGCATACTTGATTTGTTCTCCCACTTGAGATAAATCCCTCTGACTAAGTCATATAGACTTTTTTCTCTAGATTACCATTGAGGAATACAGTCTTGATATTCATCTGTTAGATCTCATAATCGTAGTATGCTGCTATAGCAAGCAAAATTTGGATGGACTTGAGTATAGCCACTGATGAGAAGGTTTCATCATAGTCAATTCTTTAGCTTTGACTGAAATCCTTCACCACCAACCTAGCTTTATAGATTTTTACTTGGCCATCTGCTCTGATCTTTTTCTTGAAGATCCACTTTCACCCTATTGAGATCACACCCTTAGGTGCATCAACTAAGGTTTGCACTTGGTTGATATACATCGAGTCCATCTCAGATTTCATGGCTTTCAACCATCTGTCTGAGTCTCTACTTATGATAGCTTCCGAATAGGTTAGTAGATCATCATCCTGAATGATGTTGATCATATTGTCATCAAATCTCAGAGGTGCATGATGCACTTTATCTGACCTTCAGAGAGGAGGTGTGTATTATGGATGTACCTCATCTTTAGGTACTTTTGATTGAGGATCTTCTTATGATCCAACCACTAATATTTTTGGATTAATTTATAGATCATAAACTTCAGTAAGTTCAATATTCCTTCCACTGCTTCCTTCTTGGATGAGTTTATTTTTCAAAAAAGTGGTGTGCCTACTAACAAACACCTTTTGTTCAGTAGGTGGTAGAAGTAGTATCCATTGGTTTCCTTAGGATACCCTACAAATCTATACTTATCTGATCTAGCACTAAGCTTATATCCAAAAATATTTCTGATATAAACAAGACAGCTCCAAGTCTTAAGATGTTTAAGATTAGGCTTCCTTCCCTTCCATATCTCATATGGTGTGCTTGCAACAGACTTTGAAGGCACCCTGTTTAATATGTATGGGGCAGTCTCTAGGGTATTATCTCTAAAAAGATATTGGAAGATTAGTAAAGCACATTATGGACTGCACTATATCCATCAAAGTGTGATTCTTCCTTTCTGCTACACTATTTAATTGGGGTGTATAAGGAGGGATCCATTCAGAGAGAATACCTTTACTTTTAAGATAATCAAAAAATTTACTGGATAAGTATTCTCTTCCTCGATCAGATCGAAGAACCTTAATATCTTTTTCAGTTTGTTTCTTGATCATATATTGATACTCTTTGAACTTATCAAAGGTTTTAAATTTATATTTCATAAGGTATACATATCCAAACCTTGATAAATCTTTTATAAAAGTGATAAAATTGAAATATCCTCCTCTGGCCTGAATTATCATTGGTCCACATACATCTGTATGTAATAGGGCTAACAACTCATTTGTCCTCTCTCTATATCTAGAAAATGGAGTCTTGATCATCTTACCCATGAGACAAGATTTATAAGTTTCCAATGATTCATAATCATATGGGTCAAAGAATTTTTCTTTGTATAACGTGTTAATTCTTGACTCACTAAAATGACCAAGGTGACAATACCAGAGATATGTGACATTCACATCTTTTCTCTTTCTTTTCATATTTCTTTCAATATAAAAAATATTTTCATTAAGTGCATGAATTAAAAGATTATTATCAATATAACTACTGTCATAATATTTATTAGAAAAAAAAATAGAGCATCTATTTTTCATTAATCTTATTTCATAATCTTGTTTTAATAACAACAATATAGAAATAATATTTCTAATGATCTTTGGCATGTAATAACAGTCTTTCAATACTAAAATTTTGTCTGAAGGTAAATCAAGCATACAGTTTCTCACAGCCTTTGCGCTAATGAACTCTCTACTTGTGCCATAAAGCTTGAGGTCACCTCTTTTTAGACCTTTGATATTCTGTAGTCGCTGTAATGAATTACAAATATACGATCCACAGGCGGTATCTAATATCTAAGTGTTAGAGTCTGAGTCACTCAATGAAAAATAGGTTTGTATCATATACATACCTTTTGGTGCTATTCTTGCACCCTACTTCAAATTTGCAAGATTATTCTTGCAATTATACTCTCAATGTCCAAACTTGCCACAAAATAAATAGATAATATCCATATGGATATCTTTTGCCTTCTCATTATTACTGACCATCATAAGGTCAGGAATATCCAGAACATCAGAGTTCTTCTCCAATACGAACCTTATTTACAAGTTTCTCAACCAATCCACAGAGTTGGATCGGTCAACATATTTTTATTTGTGGTGTTATGCAGTGAAAATAAAGAAGCCATAATGCAGACTTAAATCTACATAAATAAAGAACAATAGTATAAGCAGACCACTCATGTTTGACATGCATAACTAGATGAGGACTTGAAACTAGTTATGCCTCTCACTATTTTATCGGATACTAATTAGATGAGGATTTGAAACTAGTTATGCCTCTCACTATTTTATCGGATACCATAGTCTACTCCTATGATAAATGAGAAACTCTAATCTGGATTCTTAATGGGGTTGAGACTCTAATCCCTCAATGAAATCTTTTGGATATCACAACAAACCTCAATGAGTTCAAAAGTAGAAAAATCATCTAATTGCATCTCATGCAACTCTCAACATAATCTGCCTCTAAAAATACTCATAGCCTTGTGGATATCACAATAAACTATAGTATTTTTAGTTAAGTCAGACCCTTTATTTTTATACAGTCATATCTGAAAAATGATGCCCTTGTGGATATCACAACAAACTAACATATCCAAATATGTTATAAAGCATATAATATGCACCAAGATAAATCCACATCAATCCCTATAGCAAGCTTTGTGGATATCATAATAAACCTACTATGATTTTTGATAGGATATTGACTAGACATAAAGGAAGGCATATGTAGTGTTCAAAATACTAAGCTATCTTCATTCAAGATTCAAATTAATCCAATTGGTCAAAAAAATATTAAGATTGGTGGGGGTCCCCCTTTGATTTTCTTAGATACTAATAAAATTGATCAGGCCAGCAATGGAACCAATTAAATAACCACCGTACTTGAAACACTCCTTACATACCAATTAATTAATTGATTCAAGAAATAAGTCAGCTACTGATTCATAACACTATGACTTAATATAATTTTTATGAGGACTTTAATGGTCTCAAGCACATCCTAAATCAATCAATCATAATGATGCACAAATATAGTTGTATCTTAAAAATCATAACAACTAAACATAGCATCCAGTCATATCTCTAAGATATGAAAAATATAATCATACAATATGACTATAACTAAGCATCTCAAGCATATCACATATGCATGAAGTTCTAATTGTTGGGAAATGTGTCTCAAAAGCCAATCATCAAACTATTGACGGTTGAGCAACCAAGTATTATAATTAATTTATTAATAAATAAAATATATTTTTGGTATTTTCATCATAAGTCTTCATCTTCTAATGAACTCCATTGTTATGATGAAGTCCTTAGGGCTATTTAAGTTCGATAAAGAGAGGATTTATCAATTAGTCCTTAAAACTGTTCACGACCAAATGATAAGCTGTTAATAAGGATGACAGCTTTTATCGAGCATAGATTGCTGTAGGCCATATGGGTTGGTTGTCCTCTTAACCAAAAAGTGTGGAGACACTGGTATAGTATATAGGTGAGATGTAAAGGTACATTGTCATTAAACGTGACCAACTCCAGAGCATTCTACTATCAAAAATGTCTCTGATGGGATATAGGTATAAGTGTCCCTTAGACCTGAGATCACCTCAGTGACTTGCAAGCAACTCACTGTGCTTTGGTACTGGACTAACTGAATTTTTAATTCAGAGATGGAAAGCTTCTGGGCACAGTCAAGTACTTGCAAATTCAGAGTGTGATCGAGATAGGATTGACCACTCCAAGAGTTGGAGAAGAATGAGTCGCTGTATTTCAATTTAGCAAAACCTTGGCCAAGATAATCCATCAGATGGATTTGATATTTTGAAATACAATGTGGACAACCTGATCAGAGTTGACAGTTGAACTCTGAGATATCCTATGATCATTTTGGTCAAGGGGATGAATTATATGGAAACTATATCCACATGGGTTCTAAGGATGTTGGTCTACACATTCGACCCATCCGGTTGTTGGGTACCATTGCTAGATGGTCACTTCGATTGGTATAAAAATTTATTCCTGTACTATCGACTTAGGTTCGGACCTATGAGGTCACACACATTAGAGTTCATGATCTGATCGGATGGTTGATCAATGATTAAGAATCGTTCTAGGGTTAAATGATCAATATGATTGACATTTAACCCAATGCAAGTGTTGCAGGAGGATCAATTAGCAAGTTGATTGCTAATTGGCTTAATTTGATTAAATCAATGGGTTAAGATTAAGTCTAATTAAATATGATTTAATTATATTTGATTTGAACTTGATTGGATCAAGTTCAATTAGTTTATTAGATAAGCCAATTGCAAGGAAAAACTAGTCCTAGTTCAATTAGGACTTGGGTCAACCTAATTTCTAATTTGATTAAAAAATTAAATCAGATTTAAATCTAATTTAATCTGATTAAATTAGATTTTTAATTGGGTTAAGACCTATTTTAATTAGATTGATCTAATTTTTGTTTGATTTGATTTGAGAAACAAAATTAAAACAAGTCATGAGTTAGAATCTTAGTAAGACTAGGATTCCACCTTGCGCCACATAAGCCCCCCACGTCCTCTCTCTTATTCTATGCCAATCCCCTCTTATTTTGTGCGACAAAAGCCCTCTCTCAGGTCTCTCTCACATCCACAAAAGATTTTCTCTCTTCTTTTTTACATGGAAGGTGGTTTGGATCAAATCAAAGAGGAATAAGTTTGGATTTCAAATTCTATAAGATAGAGTTTTGGAAATCCAAACTCTTTCAATTTTGTATCGAATTTATTCAAATTTTTTTTAAAATTTTTGTGACTTTTAGGGTACATATTGTGTACCCTTTTTTGATGGTCCATATACAAAAATAAGGAGGAGGTGCTCAAGAGTTGGGTGCCCCTTATTTTGTCATGTTTGGATAAGCTTTGACTAGGTATTTGACCTAGACAAAGATTCTATCATATCTCTCTCTATAAAATGAGTTTTTTCATAAAATTTTTGAAGAATATAGAGATTTGATATACCTTGGGGTCATCTAAAAATAAAAGAGAAAGACCTTTAGATCGTGGAGATATAATAGACACAAGATAGGGTATTTAGAGAGAAAAACGAGAAGAAGAAGAGGGTCTTCTTCTAGGGTTGTTTGTTTTTATCTCTTCCCTTCCTCCATCTTGAGTTTTCTAAGAGCATCTCAGATCTAAAACTCCTCCTCCTACTTCTTATCTTTGAAAGATCTCAAATCAAGAAGAAGGAGGCACCTGATCAACCATCAAAGAAGGATCAACGCAGTACTAGCATACTGTGCTGATTTTCTGAAGCAGGACTTCTGATCGAGATTCGTGGGCTCGTGTGGATGACTCCTAGAGACCGGATACATGTGCAGCTTGCAACATCATCCTTAAGCCTAGATCAGTGAGGTTAGAATGTCTAACTTGCAAGGTAATAGATCTAATCTATTATTTAATACATATATTAGACGTAGTATAGAAACATGTTGATATGATCAACATGTAGTTCATGCTCTATATATTTTAATTTTTGATTTATTGCTATGTAATAATTATGTAATAGAATCTCAGATCTAGAAATTTTCTAATTTTAAAAAATAAAATTTGATTTATTTTAGTCTTCCGCTGCATGATCTTGAAAAAATTTCAAGATCTAACCCTGAAACCCTAGATTTGGTTCCTTCAATTGGTATCAGAGCCTAGGTTCTTCATTACATGATTATTTATTTATTCTTAGATTATTTTTTAGATTAGATCTAATTTATAATCTAATTATTAAATTTAAAATTAAAATTTTAGATCAATCACGAACTGCAAGGTTGTCCTGCTGTAAGGTTTACTCCTTACAGTGCAAAGGTTGTCCTAGTTCATGTAGATCTGTCTTTAATCATAAATTTATTAGATATGATCTAGATTAAATTTAGGATTTATTAAATTTAAAAAATATTTAAATCTAAAATAAAATTTTTTTGTTAATAATTTTTATGCAAAAAAATTATTTAAAATTAAAATTATTTCAATTACATGAACCTGTTTAGATTAGATCTAAAGTACTTTCATGTTTATTTCACTTGCATCTTGATTATGAATCAAACATGCAATATGGTTGGTAGAATCATATTGTAAAATTATTTTACAAATATGAAAATTATTTTTTAAAAAGTCAAACCCAACCCTCAGCCCAAAACTTAATTAAGAATTAAGAAGTTGTTTTGATTAGGTTCTAGGATTGTGAATTGAAGAACCTAAGACACAAATCATAATACATTGGGTTAATGGGTTAGTGGAAATTAGGTCCATTAATTGGGTTAGACCTATGGTTAGATTAAAGATGGACTTAATTAGAGAATTGACTAAATCTAATCAATTGTTGTCTTAGATTAGGTTAAGGATTTTCTAGATCAATTACAATAGTTGTAGTTGGTCAAGTCCATATCTTTAACGAGAACCAAATGGACTTGATTCTTGGCTAAGCGGTCTAGCACGAACTGTTAGGTTGATCTAATCGAAACTAATTAAACCAGTTGGTGTCTAAGATAAACTAGACCGGTGGTTTTTAATTGGGAGCCCGCTTATCTGGCCATTTCTGATGGTGTCTAAGGCAAGCTTTGGCCGACCCTCCCACTGATCGAAC
Organism: Elaeis guineensis; assembly: GCF_000442705.2. Lineage (NCBI taxonomy): Eukaryota > Viridiplantae > Streptophyta > Magnoliopsida > Arecales > Arecaceae > Elaeis > Elaeis guineensis. The sequence continues at coordinate 13,722,223 of NC_026006.2, read as the reverse complement.
TTACCTGGCCACTTGGTGAAATTATGTTTTGATCGAATCACTTGACTATTCGAGCTGACCCATGTCAGCTAGGTAAATCAGTGTGACTGATTTAGGTGCTCCTAGACCAGCCCTTTTAATGGTCTCTGTTGGTGCAAAAATCCACCTGCGTCAGAGAAGCTGGAGTCGAGAGAATCGCGGTCGCCGTCGGGACCTGCAAAAGAAGTCTAAACCGGAGTTGGGGTTGCTTCGGCAAGACCCTCCGACGCTCAAGTCAATTCTCTACCTCAACAAGAATGGAGTGCTCGAACAAAAATTTTAGCAGAGTTTTGAGATAGAAATTAGAGCTTAGAGAATAACGTATCTGGGATCCCCCTTTTATAGGCGGAAGGGGCAACAGACTGATAGCGATGTCTGTAACCATCTGGCAGTGGGCTGCCCAGGGTCAGGAGGAGTTTGTTGCGAAGAGTAGTGGAGTGGGATCGTGGCCATCACTGGGACATGCCACGTGGAGTCTGTTGCGGGGAGTGGAGCGGCGTCCATTGTCGCGACTTGCCAGAGGGTGGAGAAACTGTGTGGTATCTGTCGTAGGAAGTGGAGCAGAATCATGGCCATTATTGTGGTCTGTCAGGGAGTAATGGAGCCGTACAAAATCCATCGCAGGAAGTGGAGCGGAGTCGTGGCCGTTACTGCGGCCTGCCAGGGGGTCCAGGTCTTGATTGGAGTCCAGTCCCCGTAGAAGTCCGGATGGGGATCATTTGTCGAGGAGTCTCAGCCAAGGCCGCTCGTGATAGAAATTTGAGGTAGATCGTTTGCAGCGAAAACTCGGAGTGGGTCGCTTGCAGTAGGGGCTCAGAGTCTGGCTCCCATAGGAGCCCGGACGAAGTCCTCCTGCAGCCAAAGTCGAGGACGAAGTCCGGCTTCTGTAGGAGTCCGGGCGAAGTCCTCTTGTGGTTGAAGTCGGGGATGCAGTCCGGCTCCCATAGAAGTCCGGATGGAGTCCTCTTGTGGTTGAAGTCGGGGACGCAGTCTGGGTCCCGTAGGAGTTCAGACGGAGTCTACCTGCAATCAAAGCTGGGGGCGAAGTCCGGCTCCCGTAGGAGTCCGAACGGAGTCTACCTGCAATCAAAGTCGGGGGCGAAGTCCGACTCCCGTTGGAGTCTGGACGGAGTCTTCTTGCGGTTGAAGTCGGGGATGAAGTCCAACTCCCGTAGGAGTCCGGACGGAGTCTACCTGCAATCAAAGTCGGGGGTGAAGTCTGACTCCCGTAGGAGTCCAGACGGAGTCTTCTTGCGGTTGAAGTCGGGGATGAAGTCCGGCTCCCGTAGGAGTCCGGACGGAGTCTACTTGCAGTCAAAGTCGGGGGTGAAGTCTGGCTCCCGTAGGAGTCCGGACGGAGTCTACCTGCAGTCAAAGTCGGGGACGAAGTCCAGCTCCCGTAGGAGTCCGGACGGAGTCTTCTTGCGGTTGAAGTCGGGGATGAAGTCCGGCTCCCGTAGGAGTTCGGACGGAGTCTACCTGTGATCAAAGTTGGGGGCGAAGTCCGGCTCCCGTAGGAGTCCGGACGAAGTCTTCTTGCGGTTGAAGTCGGGGATGAAGTCCGGCTCCCATAGGAGTCCGGATGGAGTCTTGAAGGTGGTCGACCACCGTGGAAACTTGGGTGGAGTCCATCCGTCGTGAAGAATCCGGTCGACGTTGGTGGGGGTTTATCCATCGACAGAACTTGGAAATGTTGTGGAGGCTCGGTCGCCAGAGAGGTTCGACGAGATGTCGTCGGAGGTCGGACATCAGTAGAATCCCTGGAGGGTCGCTCCTATCATGAACTTTGGCTGGAGGGTATTTTATACCCAACACCAGTCCCCCTACTTTCGAGTTTGAGTTTCGAATGAAGAAAGTACAGAGAAATTTCCACAGCCGAAGTTGTCCCCTCGAATCCTGTGCACGATCACCCTCAGATATTCTGGCATTTAATGCGCACGTGCTGGAGTCTTTTCGAATCGGGGAGATCCGAAGGGACCTTTCGAAATTCTCGCTGGAGCGCTGGCCCAGGTACGGCGCAGTAATGGCTCTGTCAGCTGTCAACCACTTTTAGCCGCCTGCCGTGGCAAGTGGGACACATGACGAGCGTGGGTCGGCCTGGGGAAATCCACGATCATTATAGCACCAGATCCCAGGGTCTATTTAAACCCGCCTTTCCACCTTTAGAGAACTCATTCTGCCTGAAAGTTCTGTCGGTGTCTGTCTTCTCTTGGAGAGATCTGACCCTCCTTGGCCCTAAGTGTCCTTCGAGTCATCCCTATCCTCGCACCTTCTGCATCCTTCGGAGCAACTTAGGTTAGTCCCGGAACTTTCGTTCCCTTTCTTGCCATTTGGGTGCCCCTTTTCCTCCATTTTTCTCCTGTCGCATTCCTTTGGTTTGGTTTCCCGCAAACCTTTTGCCTCTTGTTCCGCCTGATTTCTTCGGGGTTTTTAGGGTTCTTATTTGAAATATCTTCTGGCACCTCCGCCTCTAGTGGTTCTGGGAGTTCGTCCGCCTCAGCCCCCCAGAACCCCCACACTGTAGACGAACCTACATCTGGGGCTGGGCCTTGTCTGATTTTTGCGCCGGCTGCCATTCCCTGTTCTCTGACTCCAGATGAACTCCTACTGATAAGGGTTCAGTATGGAGTTCCTTCGGGGTACGATCTGGAGCTTTCTGGTCCCGCCGACCGAGCTAGCACCCCCCACCTGGCCGCTTCTGCCTGTATCAGGAGGCCTTCCATGTCGGACTCCGGCTTCCGCTTCCGTCCTTCATCGTCGCCCTTTTTCATTTTTTAGACATTTCTTTAGCTTCAGTTGCGCCGAACTCCTTTAGGTTTTTGATAGGGTTCCTCTCCCTTTGTCATGTAGTCGAAGTTTAGCCATCTCTTTCTTTGTTTAGGCATTTTTACACCTTCAAGCGTCACCCCTCGGCAAAGGACTGGTGATATTTCTCCCTCCAGTTTGGCAAGAAGGGTTTGCTGAAAGGTGCTCCCTCTTCAATCCATAACTAGAAGGGGAAGTACCTCTTTGTCCACTGCCTGACCTTGAGGTTGGGATTGCCCCCTTGGGGCTCCCTGAGGGACTCTGTTCGTCGGGCTCCTAGCCTGGGAGAGGACGACCTTCAGGCCGCCCGGAAGCTTCCTGGTTATTCGGCTCCTTCCCTTCCCAACCTTCTGAAGGAGCAGTTTTTGTTCAACATCGGCTTGAGTCCCCAGGATCCTGCGAGTATCCCACCTTTTCTTTCCTCTTCTTTTCTCCTGCTCTTCTTCTTCTTCTCTTTTTTTTTCTTCCTCTTTTTCTTTCTCTTTCTCCCTTTTTTTTTTTTGTATGTCGCTTCTTCCTTTTTCACCCCATCACTGATCTTCTTTTTCTCTCTCTTTTTTTTTTTTTTAGGGATAGACGTCAAAGCAGCACGGATGCTCGCCAGGGGCCTCAAGGCCCACAAAAGAAAAGGCACCGCGACCTCTGGATCAGCAAAGAAAGCCAGAACGGAGGAGATGAGCTCGACCACGCCTGCCTAGGCGGCCCCCGTGATCGACGTTCCTTCAGACGCCGAGCCCCCAGCTCCCCGGGCCTCTTCAAGGAGCTCTCCCGCTGAGGTTCCCGCCTTAGGGGACCGCATCGAGATGGTGCCTGGGGCCGAGAGGGGGAGGAGAAGGAAGTCGGTGGCCCGTAGGGTGAGTAGCCGCCGGGCCGCCATCGAAGAATCCCATGGTTCTGAAGAAGAGCCGGGGGAGAATCCCTTCAATGACAGGGACTTGATAAAGCGGTTGATTGACGGCTGCATCCTGCCCGAGGTCGTCGAGAGGATTGATCGCACCGATCCTGAACAGTGGGTTTGGGACTCCCTAGGGTCCTTTCTTGAGGTAAACAGATTCACCTTCCCCCTTCCCCTCGCTCCTTCATTTAATTAGCTTCTCAATCTTCATTCTGACCTCCTAGCAGCCCTTGCAGATCAGGCACCAACTCCTTGCCAATATCGAGGCGATGAACCGGATGAGAAGGGACGCCATCCAGGCAGAGGAGAGTCGCCGGGCCGAAGTCGCTCGCCTCAAAGAAAAGGCAGCCAAGGTAGTTACCCTCCAAGAGGCCCTAGAGAAAGAAAAACAGGCCCTGGAGAAAGAGAAGCAGACCTCGGAGGAGACGGTGAGGAAGAAGGAGGCCGAGGTTGCAAATTTGGCAGAGCAGATCCCGGTCCTGGTCTCGGAGGCCGGAGTTCTTACGGTGGAGGAGTTCAAGGCCTCTGCGGAGATGAGGGACCTGAACGTCAAGTTCGGCCAAGAAGCATTCATCAAAGGATTTGAGTTCTGCCAGGAGAAGGTGGCCAGAAAATTTTCCAAGCTTGATCTCAGCTTCTTGGGCGAAGCGTCTGAAGACGAGACCGTTCCCTCTCCCACTGCTACTGCCACTGCAGCCTCCCTTCCAGGGACACCGAGCTCCCCAACTCCTATTTCAGAGGTCTGAGACCTCTGACCTTGTATTTTTCTTTTACTACAATTTTTCTTTTCCTTTTTGTCTTCAAGAAACATTCAATCAATAAAGTTGAATTTCTCCTTATGGAGGGCTTCTCCACTCTTCCTTCCTCCGCCTTTTTTGTTTTTCTTTCTGCAATGAGACACGCCTTGACGCTTTTGTCTCCCGATGGCAGTGTCCCACCGAAGTGCTTCCCCTGCCACAGGGGATTCTGCTGAAGTCCATGATCCAGTGCCTGAAGAAGAAAGTTCTTCATTTAACAAAAAGGTCGAAGAAGATGGATGGCGAGCTTCGCAGGTTGAGGGAGAGCCACTCTGAAGCCACCGCAGAGGCCACCCGCTTTCGGAACCTCCACGTGAAGGGGATCATGGAGTACAGCCAGAGAAAGGCAAACTTCGAGAAGGAGCTGGAGGAACACAAGAAGCGCACTAGCGACCGATCTTGGGCTCAAGCTGTCAAGATCAGTTCCCTCAGAGTGGAGCTGTCAGCTGCATAGGAGAGGATTAGCCAGTTGGAAGGAAGCTCATCCCGACTTTTGACTCGGGCCGACAGCGATCAGGAATGGTCGAAGAAGGTCTTCGACCTTCAGCAATAGCTCCAGGATGTCGAGGCGGGCTATAACGCGCACCGGGCCGGCTGGTGCAAGCAGGTGGACAACTATAGAGGGAAGCTCAGGATGGTGACCGACGAGGTTGCCCACCTTCAAAGGCGGCTAGCTGAAGGAGCTTAGTTTGCTCTTGTTCGGGGTCCCGACGATCTCCAATCCCTGAGAAGAACCGTAGAAGAGCTATCTGTCGCCCTTGGGGTGGAGAAGGCTGAGCTGCAGCAATTGAAGATCCAGCTAGTACATGAGCAGCAGGCAGTCAGGGACGCGGAGGCGGAATTTGAGGTCCTGAGAAAAAGACACCGAGAGGTGGAGAACGAGAGCCAGTGGCTTCATCGAAGATATATGGAATTGCTAATGAGAGAGAAGGAATTGAAAGTAGAAGTCGAGAGCTTAAGGCACTCCCTGATGAGGGCCGAAGCCGAGAGTTCGAGGTCGGAGGAAGCCGGGCCCCCTTAGGGCTCTTTTGCCTTTTGTCCTCCTGTGTGTCTTCTTTTGCCATTTGTCTATTTGTTGTCGCCGTCGTTGTTGTCGTTGTTGTCTTTGTTGTTGTTGTTTTGTTTTGTTTTTTTTTTTCAGGCTCTGTAATGCATATTTTGCTAATGAAATGAAAAAGTTTTTATTACCTTACCCGTACGTCGTGTCGAATCGTCGTGCGCCAGACTTCTTTCATTTTTGTCCTGTGCGATGTCGATGTTGTTCGAAGGTCCCTTGTTCATCTTTATACTAGGTCATCATTATCGAGTTTCTTGTGCTTTTGGTTGGTTCGGTGTCGACGTCGCTTGAAGGTTCCTAGCCATCGCCGCATCGATTTGCCTTTTGTTCGCGACCGTAGATCTTACTTTTTCTTCCTCCCTCTTTATAGAGACGAGGTCCTTTGCGCTTTTAGTGTAGTTCGGCCTCCATTTTTCGTTGGGATGGCCCACCGCTGTTCCTTCACATTTCCCTCATTCTCTTTCTTTTTCTTCTTTTTTGCCGGGTCTCGAATGGCCGGACCTTAATTGGCATCGAGATGAGGTTCTTCCCCTATTTTCGAATGTGATCAGTTTCAGCTCGGGTCAGGACGAGGTTCCCCTTCTGTTCCTAACGGGGCTGTGGGGGCACATATGGATGCTGTATGGCCTCTCCCCCCATCCGGTCCTGCAAATAATCGGGCCTTCGACCTTGCTCATGTTAGGGCGAGGTTCTCCTCCCATCCCTAACATGGCTGTGGGGGCGCATATGGGCGCTGTATGGCCTCTCTCCCCATCCGGTCTACAAATAATCGGGCCTTCGACCTTGCTCATGTTAGGGCGAGGTTCTCCTTTTGTCCCTAACATGGCTGTGGGGCACATATGGGCGCTGTATGGCCTCTCCCCCCATCTGGTCTACAAATAATCGGGCCTTCGATCTTGCTCATGTTAGGGTGAGGTTCTCCTCCTGTCCCTAACATGGCTGTGGGGCACATATGGGCGCTGTATGGCCTCTCCCCCCATCCGATCTACAAATAACCAGGCCTTCGACCTTACTCATGTTAGGGCGAGGAGGATCCCTAACATGGCTGTGGGGGCACATATGGGCACTGTATGGCCTCTCCCCCCATTCGATCTATAAATAATCGGGCCTTCGACCTTACCCACATTGGGGTTTGTTTTTGTTGTCTGACGGGTCGTCCCCTTTCGTTACAAGTCGATGCCAAAAAGGGAAAGATATGCAAGTCTGAAAGAAATCTTGATTTAAAGCGGGATCGTTCGCAATACATTTACAAGTTTTCAAACCCTAGGGCTGTGGAAGGTCTGCTTCTTGTCAAGGTCCTTTAGAGACAGAGTTGATGATCCCAATTGGAGGCCGATCTCCGAGCTGCTCTTCCCTCGGTGGCTCAGGCTGCGGTAGGGCCCTTGGCCGATCTTCTTTACCCTCAGGCCGGTGCCGAATGAACCTATCGAGTCGACCCCATCGGATGAGCTCCTCGATTTCATCTCGGAGTTGGATGCATTCCTCCATGTCGTGGCCGTGATCATGATGGTAGAGGCAGAACTTATTGGGATTGTGCTTCTCGGGGTGCGTGCGCATCCTCTCTGGCCTTGGGAACTGCTCTCTGACCTCCATCAGCACCTGGGTTTTTGATGTGTTGAGGGGGGCATAGCTGCGGAACCTTCCTGGGGAGAGCCCTGCCGAGCCCG
>NC_026006.2:13674117-13714884 GCF_000442705.2 Elaeis guineensis | reverse complement strand
GATCTTGACTCATCGTATGCTACAAAGTAGTAGTTGGTTAATTTTTATCTTTGATCGCTCTCACGATAAGAGTGCATCAAATTTTGACGTCGTTGTCGGGGATCTTGACATAATTGATTTAGAATATATATATATATATATATATATTTATAATTTTTATTACTTTCTAATTTTTTTTATTTTATATATTTAGTTGTTACTATCTTTCATAACTAATTTATTGATTTAATTTACTTCTTTTAAAAATAGATTTGATATTCTGCTTAATTTAAAATTTGTTGGATTTCGGTGACACAGTGGATGTAAATTTCAAAAATTTTTACATGCATTCAAATATTGAAAATAAGTTTAACAATTAAACTAGACTACCGAAACACAAAAATCTTAGGAACACCTTGATGATTGCAATCAAACAACATAAATGTTGCCCAGCTATGCAACCCAAGAGGGGGGGTGAATTGGGTTTTAAAAATTTTAGGCTTAACTAATTACTTGTAAAAATTATATATCAAAAGCTTGATGAATGAGGAGAGAGACTTTAGTTTGAGATTAATTACTTAAAACAAGAATGCAAGGATATAATGGAGAATTAAAGAGAAACAATAAAGCATGCCACAAACACAATGATTTATAGTGGTTCGGTGCCAACCTTGCACCTACATCCACTCCCCAAGCTCCTACTTGGGAATTCCAATCCACTATACTTTGTATTCAACCCGAATACAACCGTCGGAAACTCCGACACTAGCTATCCCAAGCTAGTCCACTTGTTTCCCGGGTACAAGCCGACCCAATACACTCCGATTTCAGGTTCGGATCAACCTTTCCTTGTTTTGGAAACCCTCCAAAATAAAAACAATTACTCACAAGATAAAATCAGTTTAGAGCACAAATAAGTACAAGAATAGCTCCTTAAGTGAGCGAATATAACAATAAATACGCTTTACTCAAATGAAGAAGCCCCTCTTGGATTTCCTCAAAGTGGATGAGAGATGAAGTAAATGCTTGAGGAGTTGGTAAGCTTGATTGATGGCTTCTTGAAGGCTTTTAAATGAGCTCTTGTATGATGTTGAGTAGTTGGCTTGAAAAACCTTCTCTTGAATGCACTTGAATGCCCTCTTGAATGCTCTTGATTTTCTCTTTTCAAATCACTTGAATGCCTCTTGGATATTTGGATCTCTCTCTCTTTTGTTTTCCACCTTTTGAAACCTTTTATAGCCTTAAGAGACAAGGGAAAACAAACTAGGCAGAAAAAGAGCCGTTAGAGCACAAAAAGCAGCATTAAAAAGCAACCAAATCTGGCCAAAAACTAGCCGTTACAGGAAAATCCCGTCATATGAGTCGACTCATGAGTCGACTCATGCCTCAGGGGTCGACTCATGAGTCGACCTCTGTTGCAAAGTCCAGAGATTTGGTTTCTGGATTTTCTTGGCCCAAAACAGCAGAAGTCGACTCATGAGTCGACTCATGCCTTGTGGGTCGACTCATGAGTCGACTCACAGGTCGTGCCAAGCCAGAAAACCAGCGTGCCATGGCTAATCTTTGCGTGCCAATCAGCTCATAGTTTCATGAGTTGACTCATGAGTCGACTCATGAACTTCAAACCTTCATAACTCCAAAAATATAAGTCCAAAAACCATGAAACTTTCACCAATAGATTACATATCATATGTTCTACACGATGATGCTATCAAATCAGAGTTTTGATGAAATTATGATTTTGCCCCTGTAGAGCATAAGGTCTTTTTCAAATAAAAAATATTTGTATCCCTTCAAACTATTTTGTAGTCATCAAAATCAATCTAGGAGCAACAATCTTCCCCTTTTTGATGATGACAAAACATTTGAACAAAAGCATTTTTCTGAATCATGAATTTCAACAGATTGTATTTTAGGTGCATATGCTTGAAAAGAGTATGATTCTTTTGGCATGTGATACAAATGGTTGTATGCATAAATAGTTTGTCCATTTGCTTAAAGATTGGAAGATATGCTCATTGGATAATTGTTTTGGTGTTAGAGCAGAAAATTTGATTTTATTATCAGAGCAAACTGTATTTTGAAAAATTTTCTCAATTCTCAAAACTAGTCATGTGTGCCAAAGCATATTGAATAGTTGATTTGGAAAGAGTATTAGAGCATTTAAGTTTAAGATGTATCAGAGCAAGAGAAATGAAAATTTTGCAATGTATCAGTGTAGGGAAAACAATTTTACAAAGTATCAGAGAAAAATTTTGCAAAGTATCAGAGTAATAAAAACAGTTTTTCAATGTATCAGAGTAAAATTGAGTAATGTATCGGAGTAGTAAAAAAAATTGTCAAAGTATTAGAGCAATGTATTCAATATATCAGAGTGGGTTTGGAATTTGAAAGCCTATCAAAGCATATTCAATGATTTACAGCAAATCAGAGTATGAGTAATATTAAAAGGTACTTATTTGCAGTATATTTAGTATTTGTACTTAAAATTGTCAATGTATTAATTTCTCATAATTTGTAGTGTTTGCTTTTGATGGATTTCTTTGTGTTTAATTTCTCCCCCTTTTTGACATCATCAAACAAGGTTAAGTCCTTTTTCTGAAGCATTCTTTAATTTCTCCTCTTGTAGGGTTTGCTCCCCCTTAATGAAGCAACTATTAACAGCAATTATAAAATGATAATACCATAAAGAGAAGACAATATTTCACAAAAGAGAATATATAACCAAAGTAAGATAATCATCATTCCAAAGATAAAGCCATAATTGTTTCAGTACATAGATTGTAACATAAAAAGTATCATACAAAGTCAACTAGCTCATGTCAATACATGGCCCCAAAAATACAGATCCTAGAGAGGACTAAACACTAAGACCTAGGATCTAGAAATGATCAATGATCAGAATCATCAGAAATGTGATAAGGAGCAGATGGATCTGGATCTGAGATGCGTCCTCGACCCCGTCTGCCTCTGGCACGAGAGGAAGAACTGGCACGAGCAGGCGAACGGGAGGAACTGGGTGGCTGAGAACGCTGAGAAGCTAGGGACTGAACTGAAAGGGTAAGTCTGATGGAGTCAAGTACAGTCAGTGCCCTGGAGACAGCCTGGAGAAGTGCAGTGAACTGAGTAGTAGCTTGCTCACTTGATCCTCTGATCTCCTTCCTCAGTAACTCATAACCGCCCTCAAGAGCTCCTCTGAGTCTGCCGGCCTCTGCAGTGAGATCAGTGACCTCAATCGTAGACTCCTGAGGCTGAGGGTGTGCCAAATCGAAGACCTGCCCCTGTAACTCGAGAACTCTGCCAGTCAGTCTCAGTACAGTGTCCTCAAGCTGCTGAATCCTCATGGACTGATCTGCCATCATCTGATATACTGTGGAGATGTGGGGAGTCAAAGTCTGATCAGTAGAAGTAGCCCCTGGTACAAATGAAGTACTGCTCATCTGACTCGACATCAAAGAGACCATACGCTGTGCAATCCACTCAATCTGATAATCGGACAGTGTGAACTCTGGCGGAGGTGCTCTGCTCTCTGGCTGATGCACAGGTGTGGGTATCCTGGTAAACTCAGAAGGGCCAGCCTCTGGATCCGGAAAGAACTGTATATCTGGTGAAGCTGCCCTGAAGTCATGAACAGGAGATGATGGACCTTCTTCTTCTTCAGCTCTGACTCCTGCTGTATCCTCAGCTCTTTCTTCTGCTCTCTCTTCTGCTCTTTCTTCTGTTCTTTCCTCAGCTCCCCTGATCCAACCACCACCACTTTTTGTGAACCCCATTCGATGCAAGGTGTGTAGGTTGAAGGTATCAACATGAGACAATTTGGTGGGAGCCTCCCCCTCACAACTAACTCCAAACCTCCTGAAAACTCTAGTTAGGGCCATACCATAAGGCAAATGTGCCTTAGATCTGTTCAGAGTCTCTCTAATGGCCTCTATCATAAGTGCTGGGAGGTTTAGGGGGGTTTCTGTGATAATGTGAAACATAATGCATATGTCCCTGCCTGACAGAAGATCGTGCCTACCACTCCTAGGGAAGAAAAGTTTTATGACCATTTGATGTAAGATTCTCATTTCTATAGGTAAAATCTTGGCCTCTAGTTTATTCAAATTCCCTTGGTAGGTTCCTCCAAGTATAACACTTATACCTTCTTCTTTCACGGGGAGTTCCATGTATGCATAACCTTCACTAGGTAAGTGTAAAATCTCCCCTAAAATGACAGGATCCAGACAGATATCAATCCCTTTCACAGTTGAAGTTACTGACCCATTTTCATAAATAAGATTCTGATAAAACTCCCTAACAAGGTCAACAAAGGTGACTTCTTTGAGTGAATAGTAAAAGCTCCATCCCTGATTTTTGATCTTACTTGCTAAAGAAAATCCCTCACTTTCAAAGAACCGGAAGTCAATGTTTTTCCCGGTTTCTACTTTTCTATCTGAGAGAGGGTTCTTACTGGGGGTTTGAGAAGACTGTGAAGGACCTTGAACTGAAGCTGGAACGGGAGCAGAGGAGGACTGTGCCGCTTGCCTTTTCTTTCTGACATTTTCTTCAAGTTCTCGGACAGACTTTCTCCTTTGGGGAAGCTTAATTTTTGGTGCCATACCCTCTTCAATACCAGGCGAGGAGACTTGAGGAGCAAGTGAGAGAGTGGAGGAAGGATCACAAGAGAGTGATTTGAGATTTTGGAGGAGAGAATGAGTGGATTTGAGAGGGACGGTGGAGTGCTAGGGCACGCTCCAACCGTGAAGAACAAGGGAAGAGGTCACAAAAGAACCTTTCCCCGAGTGGCGATTTGCGGTGGAGAGGAGGCGGGAGGAGTTCCACTAGCTCAAGCCTTGGAAATGGAGCAAAAGGAAGATGGGAGGATGGATTTCGGAAGGAGGAAGACGAGCGTGAGGGTCGGCTCACGAACAGTAATTCAAAATATAAACCCTTCAGCTCGTTGGAAGTTGCTGGGAATTACAAGTTTGCCATTGAGTCGACTCATGGGGGTCGACTCATGAAGTTCAGAAAATCAGGAAAAATGTGACTAAATTCCAGAAAAATTTGAAATTTGGGGAGAAGGAGTTTAGCTCTAAGATGAGTTTTTAGAATGAAAAACTTGAGCTTTTGGGACCAAGAAAGGTGTTGGAAATTGAGCTCTTAGAAAATTTTGACCATAAATCATTGGAATTTGAAAATTAATTCAGGCAAATAGATCAAGAATTCCTAGATTTCTCCTAATTTCACAGAATCTATCCTCACTAAGGGCCTTTGTAAAGATATCAGCTAATTGATTTTTGGTGCAAACATATTCAAGAATTATATTTTTGTTTTGAACATGTTCTCTTATGAAGTGATGTCTTATTTCAATATGTTTGGATCTTGAGTGTTGAATAGGATTTTTAGATAGATTTATGGCACTTGTGTTGTCACATCTTATTGGTGTTTCATTAAGTTTAATTCCAAAGTCTTCGAGTTGTTGCTTAATCCACAAGATTTGAGCACAACAACTTCCGGCTGCAATGTATTCGGCCTCAGCCGTAGACAGTGCTACCGAATTTTGTTTCTTGCTAAACCATGAGATTAGGTTAACTCCAAGAAATTGACAAGTTCCACTTGTGCTTTTTCTATCTAGTTTACATCCAGCAAAGTCAGCATCAGAATATCCTAATAAATCTATTTGTGAGTCCTTAGAGTACCATAACCCTAAAGTTTGAGTACCATTTAAGTATCTAAGGATTCTTTTAACAGCATTCAAATGAGATTCTTTAGGATTAGATTGATATCTAGCACATAAACAAACACTAAACATGATATCAGGCCTACTTGCAGTTAAATATAATAATGATCCAATCATACCTCTATAGTATTTTAAGTCTACACATTTACCTTCATCATCCTTGTCAAGCTTACATGAGGGACTCATTGGTGTGCCAATGGGTTTGGAGTTCTCCATTCCAAATCTTTTGAGTAGTTCCCTGGTGTACTTGCTTTGGGTGATGGAGATTCCCTCTTTTGATTGTTTGATCTGGAGTCCGAGGAAGAAGGTGAGTTCTCCCATCATGCTCATCTCGAACTCCCCCTGCATAAGCTTAGCAAAGTCTTGACAAAGGGATTCATTAGTAGACCCAAAAATTATGTCATCAACATAAATTTGTATAACTAACATATCATTTTGATTTCTTTTGATAAAGAGGGTTGTATCTACATTACCTCTTGAAAAACCATTATTTAGTAAAAATTTGCTTAGTCTATCATACCATGCTCTAGGTGCTTGTTTTAATCCATATAAAGCCTTATTTAATTTAAAAATATGATTAGGAAAGGCATGATTTTCAAATCCAGGGGGTTGTTCTACATAAACTTCTTCAGCAATAAATCCATTTAAAAATGCACTTTTAACATCCATTTGAAACAATTTGAATTTCATAAAGCAAGCATATGCAAGTAGAAGTCTAATGGCTTCTAATCTAGCTACTGGTGCAAAGGTTTCATCAAAATCAATCCCTTCTTCTTGATTATATCCTTTAGCAACCAATCTTGCTTTATTTCTAATTACATTACCATGCTCATCTAATTTGTTTCTAAAGACCCATTTTGTGCCAATTATTGAACAGTTTTTAGGTCTTGAAACCAAAGTCCAAACATTATTTCTTTCAAATTGATTAAGTTCCTCTTGCATTGCATTAATCCAATTATGATCTTTTTCAGCTTCTTCAATAGTTTTAGGTTCAAAATGAGATACAAAAGCATAATGATTAAACACATCTCTAAGTGAAGAGCGAGTTTTTACACCATGCATAGGATCACCAATAATTAACTCCTTAGGGTGGTTGTGAACATACCTCCATTCCTTGGGTAGGTCATTTGTACCTTGAGGTTGTTCTTGAATTTCCTCACCTATCTCATCTTGTTTGTCTTCTTGTTCCTTGTCCTCTGGAGTGGTTGAATCTTTCAGAGTGATCTCCTTCATACCTTCTATTAATGGATCTGCATCATCAACACCCTCATTCTTCCTTGAAGGAAGATCGTTAGATTCATCACAGACAACATGAATGGACTCCTCAACTACTAAAGTTCTTTTATTAAAAACTCTAAAAGCTTTACTAGTAGAGGAGTAACCCAGAAAGATTGCTTCATCTGATTTTGCATCAAATTTACCAAGTCTTTCCTTGCTATTATTTAATACAAAATATCGGCAGCCAAAAACATGAAAATATGCAATATTTGGTTTTCTTCCTTTCCAAAGTTCATAGGGGGTTTTCTTTAAAAATTGTCTGATCAAAGCACGATTTAAAATGTAACATGCTGTGTTAATAGCTTCCGCCCAAAAATATCTTGGAAGGTTGCTTTCACAAAGCATGGTACGGGCTATTTCTTCTAAGGTTCTGTTTTTCCTTTCAACTACCCCATTTTGTTGGGGTGTTCTAGGAGCAGAGAAGTTATGGCCGATTCCATTCTCATCACAAAATTTTTCAAAGTCTTGATTTTCAAATTCAGTTCCATGATCACTTCTAATATTTTGAATTGAAAATCCTTTTTCATTAGTGACTTTTCGATGAAATTTAGTGAAAATATGAAAAGTTTCATCTTTGTGTGCCAAAAAGAAAACCCAAGTAAAACGTGAATAATCATCTATTATTACAAAACCATATCGTTTTCCTCCTAGACTTGTGGTTCTAGATGGTCCAAATAAATCTATATGCAAAAGCTCTAATGGTCTAGAAGTTGAAATAATATTTTTGGATTTAAATGAAACTCTAGTTTGCTTACCTAGTTGACATGCATCACAAATCCTATCTTTTTCAAAATTCAGTTTAGACAAGCCATGAACTAATTCTTTCTTAATTAATTTTAAAAGAGAATGCATGCTAATGTGAGCAAGTCTACGATGCCAAAGCCAACTAGTCTCATTAACTTTAGCATTTAAGGATACTAGGTATTGCATGTCTAATTTGGCTAAATCATTTAGATCTACCATATAAACATTGCCATGTCTATGTCCTATAAATTTGATGCCATCATTAATAGGACTAGTCACAATACAAACAGATGATTCAAAAACTACTTTATACCCTTTATCACAAAATTGACTAATGCTAAGTAAGTTATGCTTTAAACCTTTAACTAACAAAACATTTTCAATATATTTGGAGGGAGTGATACCAACGTTACCTATCCCGATGATCTTTCCTTTGCCATTATCTCCAAAGGTGACCATCCCTCCATCCTTAGCATCAAGCGTGATGAATTGTGATTCATCACCAGTCATGTGTCTCGAGCATCCACTGTCCAGATACCATTTCCTGTTTTCTCCATGGGATGCTAGACACACCTGCAAACAAATATCAAATTTTTGTTTTAGGTACCCAAGCTTTCTTGGGTCCTTTTTGGTTAGTCAAGATGGTTCCTTTTGGAACCCATATTTTCTTTACAGTTATGTTTGCACAAGTGTAAGATTTATGTCCTATTCTACCACATTTAAAACAAGTAGTATTGGTAGGCTTGTTACTTGAATAATTTACATAAATATTTTTCAGAAATTTTTATTTCTTTAAGGGGTTATAGCCAAGTCCGGCCTTATCATATACGGCCTTTTGATTTTCAAGAATCATATTTAGTTTGTTTGAACTTAAGGTGAATTTATCTACTATAGGTTTCAGCTTATTAATATCATTCTTTAGGCTTTGGTTCTCTTGAAGCAAAGTAGATTTTTCAATTGAAAGATTTTCTGCTTGTTTTACTAAAGACTGATTTTTCAATTTTAGTTCTTTGTTTTTCATTCCTAGTTTCTTCAATTCATCAATTAAATCATTGAAGGCTTCATGCAATTCTTCAAAAGTAAATTCACTAGGGGTTTCAGAAATTACCTCATTATCGTGTGCCATAAGGCACAGGTTGGCTTGTTCTGTTGAGGTCTCCTCATCGGAGCTTGAATCATCGCTCGCACTCCATGTGGCCATCATTGCCTTCTTTTTGAACTTTTTGGGACCTTTCTTCAATTGTGGACATTCGGATTTGAAATGCCCCAGCTTCTTGCACTCATAGCATATAAGGGGTTGATCTTTTTCTTTCTCTTTGCTTTGTTCCCCTTTTGTGAAAGGTCTCTTTCTCATCCCCTGTTTCCTCTTTCTTAGGAACTTCTTGAATCTTCGGGTGATGAGTGCCATTTCTTCATCCGTTCTTCATCTTCTGTGTCGTCAGTTTCTTCATCAGGAGAGGCTGTGGATTTGAGGGCAATGGTTCTCTTCTTTTTGACTTCATCCTCTTGATGTTGCTTCATGCTAAGCTCGTGAGTCATCAAGGATCCAAGAAGCTCTTCTAGAGGTAGAGTGTTCAAGTCCTTTGCTTCTTGGATAGCAGTCACCTTGGCTTCCCAGGTTCTTGGCAATGACCTGAGAATCTTCCTTACAAGCTCACTGTTAGTATAAGATTTGCCAAGACTCTTCAAACCATTAATTATGTCAGTAAAGCGAGTAAACATAGCAGTTATGGACTCATCATGCTCCATTTTAAATAACTCATATTTATGTACAAGCATGTTTATTTTAGACTCCTTTACTTGATTTGTTCCCTCATGGGTTACTTCTAACCTATCCCATATTTCTTTAGCAGATGCACAGGTAGAAATGCGATTAAATTCATTTGCATCAAGTGAACAATAAAGAAGATTCATAGCTTTAGCATTTAACTGTGCCAATTTCTTATCAACCTCATCCCATTCTCTTTCGGGTTTGGTTGACTCCTCACCATCTATTATCTTGGTGGGTGTGTGTGGACCGTTCACTATGATACTCTACATATCATAGTCTAGTGCTTGTATGAAAATCTTCATCCGAGCTTTCCAATAGGTGTAATTAGACCCATTGAAAAGTGGAGGTCGGTTGGTAGATTGCCCCTCGGCTAGAGAAGTGCCGACGTGGGTTGCCATAGATCTTTGGCTCTTTGATTGTTAGATCAAAGAAGGGCTAGAGCACCGGGCTCTGATACCACTTGTTGCCCAGCTATGCAACCCAAGAGGGGGGGTGAATTGGGTTTTAAAAATTTTAGGCTTAACTAATTACTTGTAAAAATTATATATCAAAAGCTTGATGAATGAGGAGAGAGACTTTAGTTTGAGATTAATTACTTAAAACAAGAATGCAAGGATATAATGGAGAATTAAAGAGAAACAATAAAGCATGCCACAAACACAATATTTATAGTGGTTCGGTGCCAACCTTGCACCTACATCCACTCCCAAGCTCCTACTTGGGAATTCCAATCCACTATACTTTGTATTCAACCCGAATACAACCGTCGGAAACTCCGACACTAGCTATCCCAAGCTAGTCCACTTGTTTCCCGGGTACAAGCCACCCAATACACTCTGATTTCAGGTTCGGATCAACCTTTCCTTGTTTTGGAAACCCTCCAAAACAAAAACAATTACTCACAAGATAAAATCAGTTTAGAGCACAAATAAGTACAAGAATAGCTCCTTAAGTGAGCGAATATAACAATAAATACGCTTTACTCAAATGAAGAAGCCCCTCTTGGATTTCCTCAAAGTGGATGAGAGATGAAGTAAATGCTTGAGGAGTTGGTGAGCTTGATTGATGGCTTCTTGAAGGCTTTTAAATGAGCTCTTGTATGATGTTGAGTAGTTGGCTTGAAAAACCTTCTCTTGAATGCACTTGAATGCCCTCTTGAATGCTCTTGATTTTCTCTTTTCAAATCACTTGAATGCCTCTTGGATATTTGGATCTCTCTCTTTTGTTTTCCACCTTTTGAAACCTTTTATAGCCTTAAGAGATAAGGAAAACAAACTAGGCAGAAAAAGAGCCGTTAGAGCACAAAAAGCAGATTAAAAAGCAACCAAATCTGGCCAAAAACTAGCCTGTTACAGGAAATCCCGTCATATGAGTCGACTCATGAGTCGACTCATGCCTCAGGGGTCGACTCATGAGTCGACCTCTGTTGCAAAGTCCAGAGATTTGGTTTCTGGATTTTCTTGGCCCAAAACAGCAGAAGTCGACTCATGAGTCGACTCATGCCTTGTGGGTCGACTCATGAGTCGACTCACAGGTCGTGCCAAGCCAGAAAACCAGCGTGCCATGGCTAATCTTTGCGTGCCAATCAGCTCATAGTTTCATGAGTTGACTCATGAGTCGACTCATGAACTTCAAACCTTCATAACTCCAAAAATATAAGTCCAAAAACCATGAAACTTTCACCAATAGATTACATATCATTTGTTCTACACGATGATGCTATCAAATCAGAGTTTTGATGAAATTACAATTTTGCCCCTGTAGAGCATAAGGTCTTTTTCAAATAAAAAATATTTGTATCCCTTCAAACTGTTTTGTAGTCATCAAAATCAATCTAGGAGCAACAATCTCCCCCTTTTTGATGATGACAAAACATTTGAACAAAAGCATTTTTCTGAATCATGAATTTCAACAGATTGTATTTTAGGTGCATATGCTTGAAAAGAGTATGATTCTTTTGGCATGTGATACAAATGGTTGTATGCATAAATAGTTTGTCCATTTGCTTAAAGATTGGAAGATATGCTCATTGGATAATTGTTTTGGTGTTAGAGCAGAAAATTTGATTTTATTATCAGAGCAAACTGTATTTTGAAAAATTTTCTCAATTCTCAAAACTAGTCATGTGTGCCAAAGCATATTGAATAGTTGATTTGGAAAGAGTATTAGAGCATTTAAGTTTAAGATGTATCAGAGCAAGAGAAATGAAAATTTGCAATGTATCAGTGTAGGGAAAACAATTTTACAAAGTATCAGAGAAAAATTTTGCAAAGTATCAGAGTAATAAAAACAGTTTTTCAATGTATCAGAGTAAAATTGAGTAATGTATCGGAGTAGTAAAAAAAATTGTCAAAGTATTAGAGCAATGTATTCAATATATCAGAGTGGGTTTGGAATTTGAAAGCCTATCAAAGCATATTCAATGGTTTACAGCAAATCAGAGTATGAGTAATTTTAAAAGGTACTTATTTGCAGTATATTTAGCATTTGTACTTAAAATTGTCAATGTATTAATTTCTCATAATTTGTAGTGTTTGCTTTTGATGGATTTCTTTGTGTTTAATTTCTCCCCCTTTTTGACATCATCAAACAAGGTTAAGTCCTTTTTCTGAAGCATTCTTTAATTTCTCCTCTTGTAGGGTTTGCTCCCCCTTAATGAAGCAACTATTAACAGCAATCATAAAATGATAATACCATAAAGAGAAGACAATATTTCACAAAAGAGAATATATAACCAAAGTAAGATAATCATCATTCCAAAGGTAAAGCCATAATTGTTTCAGTACATAGATTGTAACATAAAAAGTATCATACAAAGTCAACTAGCTCATGTCAATACATGGCCCCAAAAATACAGATCCTAGAGAGGACTAAACACTAAGACCTAGGATCTAGAAATGATCAATGATCAGAATCATCAGAAATGTGATAAGGAGCAGATGGATCTGGATCTGAGATGCGTCCTCGACCCCGTCTGCCTCTGGCACGAGAGGAAGAACTGGCACGAGCAGGCGAACGGGAGGAACTGGGTGGCTGAGAACGCTGAGAAGCTAGGGACTGAACTGAAAGGGTAAGTCTGATGGAGTCAAGTACAGTCAGTGCCCTGGAGACAGCCTGGAGAAGTGCAGTGAACTGAGTAGTAGCTTGCTCACTTGATCCTCTGATCTCCTTCCTCAGTAACTCATAACCGCCCTCAAGAGCTCCTCTGAGTCTGCCGGCCTCTGCAGTGAGATCAGTGACCTCAATCGTAGACTCCTGAGGCTGAGGGTGTGCCAAATCGAAGACCTGCCCCTGTAACTCGAGAACTCTGCCAGTCAGTCTCAGTACAGTGTCCTCAAGCTGCTGAATCCTCATGGACTGATCTGCCATCATCTGATATACTGTGGAGATGTGGGGAGTCAAAGTCTGATCAGTAGAAGTAGCCCCTGGTACAAATGAAGTACTGCTCATCTGACTCGACATCAAAGAGACCATACGCTGTGCAATCCGCTCAATCTGATAATCGGACAGTGTGAACTCTGGCGGAGGTGCTCTGCTCTCTGGCTGATGCACAGGTGTGGGTATCCTGGTAAACTCAGAAGGGCCAGCCTCTGGATCCGGAAAGAACTGTATATCTGGTGAAGCTGCCCTGAAGTCATGAACAGGAGATGATGGACCTTCTTCTTCTTCAGCTCTGACTTCCTGCTGTATCCTCAGCTCTTTCTTCTGCTCTCTCTTCTGCTCTTTCTTCTGTTCTTTCCTCAGCTCCCCTGATCCAACCACCACCACTTTTTGTGAACCCCATTCGATGCAAGGTGTGTAGGTTGAAGGTATCAACATGAGACAGTTTGGTGGGAGCCTCCCCCTCACAACTAACTCCAAACCTCCTGAAAACTCTAGTCAGGGCCATACCATAAGGCAAATGTGCCTTAGATCTGTTCAGAGTCTCTCTCATGGCCTCTATCATAAGTGCTGGGAGGTTTAGGGGGGTTTCTGTGATAATGTGAAACATAATGCATATGTCCCTGCCTGACAGAAGATCGTGCCTACCACTCCTAGGGAAGAAAAGTTTTGTGACCATTTGATGTAAGATTCTCATTTCTATAGGTAAAATCTTGGCCTCTAGTTTATTCAAATTCCCTTGGTAGGTTCCTCCAAGTATAACACTTATACCTTCTTCTTTCACGGGGAGTTCCATGTATGCATAACCTTCACTAGGTAAGTGTAAAATCTCCCCTAAAATGACAGGATCCAGACAGATATCAATCCCTTTCACAGTTGAAGTTACTGACCCATTTCCATAAATAAGATTCTGATAAAACTCCCTAACAAGGTCAACAAAGGTGACTTCTTTGAGTGAACAGTAAAAGCTCCATCCCTGATTTTTGATCTTACTTGCTAAAGAAAATCCCTCACTTTCAAAGAACCGGAAGTCAATGTTTTTCCCGGTTTCTACTTTTCTATCTGAGAGAGGGTTCTTACTGGGAGTTTGAGAAGACTGTGAAGGACCTTGAACTGAAGCTGGACGGGAGCAGAGGAGGACTGTGCCGCTTGCCTTTTCTTTCTGACATTTTCTTCAAGTTCTCGGACAGACTTTCTCCTTTGGGGAAGCTTCATTTTTGGTGCCATACCCTCTTCAATACCAGGCGAGGAGACTTGAGGAGCAAGTGAGAGAGTGGAGGAAGGATCACAAGAGAGTGATTTGAGGTTTTGGAGGAGAGAATGAGTGGATTTGAGAGGGACGGTGGAGTGCTAGGGCACGCTCCAACCGTGAAGAACAAGGGAAGAGGTCACAAAAGAACCTTTCCCCGAGTGGCGATTTGCGGTGGAGAGGAGGCGGGAGGAGTTCCACTAGCTCAAGCCTTGGAAATGGAGCAAATGGAGAAGGGAGAATGGATTTCGGAAGGAGGAAGACGAGCGTGAGGGTCGGCTCACGAACAGTAATTCAAAATATAAACCCTTCAGCCCGTTGGAAGTTGCTGGGAATTACAAGTTTGCCATTGAGTCGACTCATGGGGGTCGACTCATGAAGTTCAGAAAATCAGGAAAAATGTGAATAAATTCCAGAAAAATTTGAAATTTGGGGAGAAGGAGTTTAGCTCTAAGATGAGTTTTTAGAATGAAAAACTTGAGCTTTTGGGACCAAGAAAGGTGTTGGAAATTGAGCTCTTAGGAAATTTTGACCATAAATCATTGGAATTTGAAAATTAATTCAGGCAAATGGATCAAGAATTCCTAGATTTCTCCTAATTTCACAGAATCTATCCTCACTAAGGGCCTTTGTAAAGATATCAGCTAATTGATTTTCGGTGCAAACATATTCAAGAATTATATTTTTGTTTTGAACATGTTCTCTTATGAAGTGATGTCTTATTTCAATATGTTTGGATCTTGAGTGTTGAATAGGATTTTTAGATAGATTTATGGCACTTGTGTTGTCACATCTTATTGGTGTTTCATTAAGTTTAATTCCAAAGTCTTCGAGTTGTTGCTTAATCCACAAGATTTGAGCACAACAACTTCCGGCTGCAATGTATTCGGCCTCAGCCGTAGACAGTGCTACCGAATTTTGTTTCTTGCTAAACCATGAGATTAGGTTAACTCCAAGAAATTGACAAGTTCCACTTGTGCTTTTTCTATCTAGTTTACATCCAGCAAAGTCAGCATCAGAATATCCTAATAAATCTATTTGTGAGTCCTTAGAGTACCATAACCCTAAAGTTTGAGTACCATTTAAGTATCTAAGGATTCTTTTAACAGCATTCAAATGAGATTCTTTAGGATTAGATTGATATCTAGCACATAAACAAACACTAAACATGATATCAGGCCTACTTGCAGTTAAATATAATAATGATCCAATCATACCTCTATAGTATTTTAAGTCTACACATTTACCTTCATCGTCCTTGTCAAGCTTACATGAGGGACTCATTGGTGTGCCAATGGGTTTGGAGTTCTCCATTCCAAATCTTTTGAGTAGTTCCTTGGTGTACTTGCTTTGGGTGATGGAGATTCCCTCTTTTGATTGTTTGATCTGGAGTCCGAGGAAGAAGGTGAGTTCTCCCATCATGCTCATCTCGAACTCCCCCTGCATAAGCTTAGCAAAGTCTTGACAAAGGGATTCATTAGTAGACCCAAAAATTATGTCATCAACATAAATTTGTATAACTAACATATCATTTTGATTTCTTTTGATAAAGAGGGTTGTATCTACATTACCTCTTGAAAAACCATTATTTAGTAAAAATTTGCTTAGTCTATCATACCATGCTCTAGGTGCTTGTTTTAATCCATATAAAGCCTTATTTAATTTAAAAACATGATTAGGAAAGGCATGATTTTCAAATCCAGGGGGTTGTTCTACATAAACTTCTTCAGCAATAAATCCATTTAAAAATGCACTTTTAACATCCATTTGAAACAATTTGAATTTCATAAAGCAAGCATATGCAAGTAGAAGTCTAATGGCTTCTAATCTAGCTACTGGTGCAAAGGTTTCATCAAAATCAATCCCTTCTTCTTGATTATATCCTTTAGCAACCAATCTTGCTTTATTTCTAATTACATTACCATGCTCATCTAATTTGTTTCTAAAGACCCATTTTGTGCCAATTATTGAACAGTTTTTAGGTCTTGAAACCAAAGTCCAAACATTATTTCTTTCAAATTGATTAAGTTCCTCTTGCATTGCATTAATCCAATTATGATCTTTTTCAGCTTCTTCAATAGTTTTAGGTTCAAAATGAGATACAAAAGCACAATGATTAAACACATCTCTAAGTGAAGAGCGAGTTTTTACACCATGCATAGGATCACCAATAATTAACTCCTTAGGGTGGTTGTGAACATACCTCCATTCCTTGGGTAGGTCATTTGTACCTTGAGGTTGTTCTTGAATTTCCTCACCTATCTCATCTTGTTTGTCTTCTTGTTCCTTGTCCTCTGGAGTGGCTGAATCTTTCAGAGTGATCTCCTTCATACCTTCTATTAATGGATCTGCATCATCAACACCCTCATTCTTCCTTGAAGGAAGATCGTTAGATTCATCAAAGACAACATGAATGGACTCCTCAACTACTAAAGTTCTTTTATTAAAAACTCTAAAAGCTTTACTAGTAGAGGAGTAACCCAGAAAGATTGCTTCATCTGATTTTGCATCAAATTTACCAAGTCTTTCCTTGCTATTATTTAATACAAAACATCGGCAGCCAAAAACATGAAAATATGCAATATTTGGTTTTCTTCCTTTCCAAAGTTCATAGGGGGTTTTCTTTAAAAATTGTCTGATCAAAGCACGATTTAAAATGTAACATGCTGTGTTAATAGCTTCCGCCCAAAAATATCTTGGAAGGTTGCTTTCACAAAGCATGGTACGGGCCATTTCTTCTAAGGTTCTGTTTTTCCTTTCAACTACCCCATTTTGTTGGGGTGTTCTAGGAGCAGAGAAGTTATGGCCGATTCCATTCTCATCACAAAATTTTTCAAAGTCTTGATTTTCAAATTCAGTTCCATGGTCACTTCTAATATTTTGAATTGAAAATCCTTTTTCATTAGTGACTTTTCGATGAAATTTAGTGAAAATATGAAAAGTTTCATCTTTGTGTGCCAAAAAGAAAACCCAAGTAAAACGTGAATAATCATCTATTATTACAAAACCATATCGTTTTCCTCCTAGACTTGTGGTTCTAGTTGGTCCAAATAAATCCATATGCAAAAGCTCTAATGGTCTAGAAGTTGAAACAATGTTTTTGGATTTAAATGAAACTCTAGTTTGCTTACCTAGTTGACATGCATCACAAATCCTATCTTTTTCAAAATTCAGTTTAGGCAAGCCATGAACTAATTCTTTCTTAATTAATTTTGAAAGAGAATGCATGCTAATGTGAGCAAGTCTACGATGCCAAAGCCAACTAGTCTCATTAACTTTAGCATTTAAGGATACTAGGCATTGCATGTCTAATTTGGCTAAATCATTTAGATCTACCATATAAACATTGCCATGTCTATGTCCTATAAATTTGATGCCATCATTAATAGGACTAGTCACAATACAAACAGATGATTCAAAAACTACTTTATACCCTTTATCACAAAATTGACTAATGCTAAGTAAGTTATGCTTTAAACCTTTAACTAACAAAATATTTTCAATATATTTGGAGGGAGTGATACCAATGTTACCTATCCCGATGATCTTTCCTTTGCCATTATCTCCAAAGGTGACCATCCCTCCATCCTTAGCATCAAGCGTGATGAATTGTGATTCATCACCAGTCATGTGTCTCGAGCATCCACTGTCCAGATACCATTTCCTGTTTTCTCCATGGGATGCTAGACACACCTGCAAACAAATATCAAGTTTTTGTTTTAGGTACCCAAGCTTTCTTGGGTCCTTTTTGGTTAGTCAAGATGGTTCCTTTTGGAACCCATATTTTCTTTACAGTTATGTTTGCACAAGTGTAAGATTTATGTCCTATTCTACCACATTTAAAACAAGTAGTATTGGTAGGCTTGTTACTTGAATAATTTACATAAATATTTTTCAGAAATTTTTGTTTCTTTAAGGGGTTATAGCCAAGTCCGGCCTTATCATATACGGCCTTTTGATTTTCAAGAATCATATTTAGTTTGTTTGAACTTAAGGTGAATTTATCTACTATAGGTTTCAGCTTATTAATATCATTCTTTAGGCTTTGGTTCTCTTGAAGCAAAGTAGATTTTTCAATTGAAAGATTTTCTGCTTGTTTTACTAAAGACTGATTTTTCAATTTTAGTTCTTTGTTTTTCATTCCTAGTTTCTTCAATTCATCAATTAAATCATTGAAGGCTTCATGCAATTCTTCAAAAGTAAATTCACTAGGGGTTTCAGAAATTACCTCATTATCGTGTGCCATAAGGCACAGGTTGGCTTGTTCTGTTGAGGTCTCCTCATCGGAGCTTGAGTCGTCGCTCGCACTCCATGTGGCCATCATTGCCTTCTTTTTGAACTTTTTGGGACCTTTCTTCAATTGTGGACATTCGGATTTGAAATGCCCCGGCTTCTTGCACTCATAGCATATAAGGGGTTGATCTTTTTCTTTCTCTTTGCTTTGTTCCCCTTTTGTGAAAGGTCTCTTTCTCATCCCCTGTTTCCTCTTTCTTAGGAACTTCTTGAATCTTCGGGTGATGAGTGCCATTTCTTCATCCTGTTCTTCATCTTCTGTGTCGTCAGTTTCTTCATCAGGAGAGGCTGTGGATTTGAGGGCAATGGTTCTCTTCTTTTTGACTTCATCCTCTTGATGTTGCTTCATGCTAAGCTCGTGAGTCATCAAGGATCCAAGAAGCTCTTCTAGAGGTAGAGTGTTCAAGTCCTTTGCTTCTTGGATAGCAGTCACCTTGGCTTCCCAGTTCTTGGCAATGACCTGAGAATCTTCCTTACAAGCTCACTGTTAGTATAAGATTTGCCAAGACTCTTCAAACCATTAATTATGTCAGTAAAGCGAGTAAACATAGCAGTTATGGACTCATCATGCTCCATTTTAAATAACTCATATTTATGTACAAGCATGTTTATTTTAGACTCCTTTACTTGATTTGTTCCCTCATGGGTTACTTCTAACCTATCCCATATTTCTTTAGCAGATGCACAGGTAGAAATGCGATTAAATTCATTTGCATCAAGTGAACAATAAAGAACATTCATAGCTTTAGCATTTAACTGTGCCAATTTCTTATCAACCTCATCCCATTCTCTTTCGGGTTTGGTTGACTCCTCACCATCTATTATCTTGGTGGGTGTGTGTGGACCGTTCACTATGATACTCCACATATCATAGTCTAGTGCTTGTATGAAAATCTTCATCCGAGCTTTCCAATAGGTGTAATTAGACCCATTGAAAAGTGGAGGTCGGTTGGTAGATTGCCCCTCGGCTAGAGAAGTGCCGACGTGGGTTGCCATAGATCTTTGGCTCTTTGATTGTTAGATCAAAGAAGGGCTAGAGCACCGGGCTCTGATACCACTTGTTGCCCAGCTATGCAACCCAAGAGGGGGGGTGAATTGGGTTTTAAAAATTTTAGGCTTAACTAATTACTTGTAAAAATTATATATCAAAAGCTTGATGAATGAGGAGAGAGACTTTAGTTTGAGATTAATTACTTAAAACAAGAATGCAAGGATATAATGGAGAATTAAAGAGAAACAATAAAGCATGCCACAAACACAATGATTTATAGTGGTTCGGTGCCAACCTTGCACCTACATCCACTCCCCAAGCTCCTACTTGGGAATTCCAATCCACTATACTTTGTATTCAACCCGAATACAACCGTCGAAACTCCGACACTAGCTATCCCAAGCTAGTCCACTTGTTTCTCGGGTACAAGCCGACCCAATACACTCCGATTTCAGGTTCGGATCAACCTTTCCTTGTTTTGGAAACCCTCCAAAACAAAAATAATTACTCACAAGATAAAATCAGTTTAGAGCACAAATAAGTACAAGAATAGCTCCTTAAGTGAGCGAATATAACAATAAATACGCTTTACTCAAATGAAGAAGCCCCTCTTGGATTTCCTCAAAGTGGATGAGAGATGAAGTAAATGCTTGAGGAGTTGGTGAGCTTGATTGATGGCTTCTTGAAGGCTTTTAAATGAGCTCTTGTATGATGTTGAGTAGTTGGCTTGAAAAACCTTCTCTTGAATGCACTTGAATACCCTCTTGAATGCTCTTGATTTTCTCTTTTCAAATCACTTGAATGCCTCTTGGATATTTGGATCTCTCTCTTTTTTGTTTTCCACCTTTTGAAACCTTTTATAGCCTTAAGAGACAAGGGAAAACAAACTAGGCAGAAAAAGAGCCGTTAGAGCACAAAAAGCAGCATTAAAAAGCAACCAAATCTGGCCAAAAACTAGCCGTTACAGGCAAATCCCGTCATATGAGTCGACTCATGAGTCGACTCATGCCTCAGGGTCGACTCATGAGTCGACCTCTGTTGCAAAGTCAGAGATTTGGTTTCTGGATTTTCTTGGCCCAAAACAGCAGAAGTCGACTCATGAGTCGACTCATGCCTTGTGGGTCGACTCATGAGTCGACTCACAGGTCGTGCCAAGCCAGAAAACCAGTGTGCCATGGCTAATCTTTGCGTGCCAATCAGCTCATAGTTTCATGAGTTGACTCATGAGTCGACTCATGAACTTCAAACCTTTATAACTCCAAAAATATAAGTCCAAAAACCATGAAACTTTTACCAATAGATTACATATCATTTGTTCTACACGATGATGCTATCAAATCAGAGTTTTGATAAAATTACGATTTTGCCCCTGTAGAGCATAAGGTCTTTTTCAAATAAAAAATATTTGTATCCCTTCAAACTGTTTTGTAGTCATCAAAATCAATCTAGGAGAAACATACATGGACTGGGATAATCCAAGCATCCTTTTAGATCTATCCCTATAGATCTTCATCCCTAGGATGTAGGATGCTTCACCCAAGTCCTTCATGGAGAACTGTGATGACAACCAAACTTTTATTCCCTGTAGTGCGGGGATGTCATTCTCGATTAAGAGAATGTCATCCATGTACAAGACAAGGAATACCACAACTGGATCATTTGCCTATTTATAGATGTAGGGCTCTTCTCCATTCTTAATGAAGCCATACGTTTTGATCATCTTATCAAAATGCATGTTCCAACTCCGAGAAGCTTGCTTCAGTCCATAAATGGATCTCTGAAGCTTGCACACCTTGGACTCATCTGTGGATGTAAACCCTCAGGTTGTATCATATACACCTCTTCGGTCAGCTCTCCATTCAGGAAAGCTGTCTTTACATCCATCTGCCAGATCTCATAATCTAGATGGGCAGCTATTGCAAGCATTATCCGAATGGATTTGAGCATTGCCACAGGAGAAAATATCTCGTCATAGTCAATACCATAATGTTGACGATATCCCTTGGCGACCAGACGGGCTTTATAGATCTCCACCTTTCCGTCTGCGCCCCTCTTCCTTTTGAAGACCCATTTACACCCAATGGATTTAACCCCTTTAGGTGGGTCAACCAATGTCCATACATCGTTGACCTTCATGGACTCCATTTCGGATTTCATGGCTTCAAGCTATTTCTCAAAATTAGGTCTCTGCATTGCATCCATATAGGTGATCGGATCCTCATTATTCTCATCAAGTTCGATGGGATCACCATCCCAGACCAAGAAATCGTAGTATCTATCCGACTGACACGGTACTCTACCGGATCGCCTTAATGGTGCAGGTATATTGGGCTCTGAATCTGATCTAATCATATCCGATTCAGGTTCAGCTATTGGTGTCAGTCCTTCTACCTGTTGAGCTTCATCAAGTTCAACCTTAGAGGCAACGGTTCCTTCACCAAGGAACTCCTTTTCTAAAAAGATTGCCTTAAGGCTGACGAACACCTTTTGTTCATCAGCATGGTAGAAAAAATATCCTTTTATCTCTTTGGGGTACCCTATGAATGAGCATTTGTCAGACCTAAGCCCAAGTTTGTCTGTGACTAATCGTTTGACATAGGCCGGGCACCCCCAGACCCTAAGGTGTGAAAGTGCTGGCTTACGTCCCGTCCATATCTCATATCGAGTCTTAATTAGAGACTAACTTGGAATCTTATTTAATAGATAACAGGCCGATTCGAGTGCATATCCCCAGAAGGATATCAGCAAGCTAGCAAAAACCCATCATGGATCGGACCATGTCTAACAGAGTCCGATTCCTCCTTTCAAACACACCATTATGCTGTGGTGTTCCTGGAAGAGTCCATTGGGAGAGAATCCCATTTTCTCTTAGATATGTGAGAAACTCACTAGAAAGGTATTCTCCTCCTCGATCAGATCGAAGAGTTTTAATACTCTTCCTAGTTTATTTTTCTACTTTACTTCGGAATCGTTTGAACATTTCAAATGAATCCGACTTATGTTTCATTAGATAGACATATTCATATCGGGATAGGTCATCCGTGAAAATTATGAAGCAGAAATATCCACCTCTAGCACTGGTGCTCATGGGCCCGCATACATCAGTATGTACTAGGCCCAAGAGCTCAGTAGCTCTCTCACCTTTTCCAATAAAAGGTGACTTGGTCATTTTACCAAGAAGACAGGACTCACAGGTTAGAAGTGATTCACAATCACTGACTTCGAGGATTTCCTCTTGAGTCAACCTGTTTATTCTGTTCTTATTTATATGACCTAGCCTACAGTGCCAAAAGTAGATATCTGACACACTATCTAATCTAGGGTGCTTGCCAGTCGAATAGACTCTTATCAGGCTTGATCTTTTTGGTCTGGCTCTGCACAGATGTCCCAGCCTGAACTTGCACCTTCTTGACTTTCTTCTTCTTGTTCTTCTTTCCTTTCTCAAAGGGTCGAGAACCAGAAGACGAACCTCCCACTGAGTTCACCGACTCCTTGAGGAGTTGGTGATCCTTCTCAAAGTTCTGAAGCAACCCTAGTAACCCATGGTAGTTTACTTCAGGCTTTGTCATTCTATAATGAGTGAGGAATGGGAGATAAGACTTGGGCAGCGAGTTCAGTATTGCATTTTTCCCAAGCTGTTCATGTAAGAAAAAGTCGAGCTTGCTCAATCATTCCATCAGCTCGATCATATACAATACATGATCAGTGATAGAGGCACCATCCCGCATTTTGGCGTTGAAGATGGCACAAGTAGTCTTGTGCCTCTCCACGTCATCGGGTGTGCCAAAGGCATCCTCCAACACTTGAAGCATGTCCTTTGGCTGAGCCATCTCGAATTTGCGACTGAACTCATCGCTCATGGCAGCCAGCATGATACAGCGCACCGTGGTCTGATCATTGAGCCACTTCTGGTAAGTGTCTCTGACTGTTCCACATGCATTGACAGCTGACTCCTCAGGTGCAGGATCCATTATCACATATAGGATCCGTTCATGCCCCAGGACTATCTTCAACTTTCCATACCAGCTATTGAAGTTGGGTCCCACCAACTTATCATTGTCCAACAATGATCGGAGTGATAGGGAAGTGGCCATATTTGCGCAAAGGAGAACCATAACCTAATTAGTAATTGATTCATTAAACCTAAAGATTTGGACTTTAATCAAAAGGTTTCTCCCACTATTTTATTCGAATTGATAGCCTCTACCTCCAACTCGAGGAATTACCCTAATTCCTTAGCGGGTACTAGAATCCACTTAGACTGCACACAAGCCCAACTTTGGTTGGTCAACCCATGTACATCTAAGGGTAGGTTCATAACCAATTGTTTCTCTAAACAATTTCTAATAATTTTAATTTTGCCCCAGAAACCTAATCAGTAGGCTTTGGCCTCCACTGTAAGGATCCGGTTAGGTCCAACCATTAACATGATCATACTTGGTGTATCTAACCAACGAATGATTAAGCCCAACTTTGGTTGACTCACCTAACCACCATTAGAGAGACACTTCCAAGTCATCATATGATGAGTGATAATTCCATTAGTCAACAAGCACCAGGCCTTTGGGTCTGCAATGATTATTGAGTTAATGGACTCATTATCAAACACCTTAATGGGAGGCTATGACTCATTATCAAACTCTTGGAGTGGTCAATCCCATCTCGATCACACTGTGACTTCGCAAGTACTTGACTGTGTCCAGAAGCCTTCCGTCCCTGAATTGGAAATTCAGTTAGTCCAGTACCAAAGCATAGTGAGTTGCTTGCAAGTCACTGAGGCGATCTCAAGTCTAAGGGACACTTATACCTATATCTCATCAGAGACATTCTCGACAGCAGAATACTCTGGAGTTGGTCACGTTCAATGATGATGTACCCTTATATCTCACCTGTATGCCATACCAGTGTCTCCGCACTCCTTGGTTAAGAGGACAACCAACCCATATGGCCTACAGCGACCTATGCTCGATAGAAGCTGTCATCCTTATTAATAGCTTATCATTTGATCGTGAACAGTTTTAAGGACTAATCGATAAATTCTCTCTTTATCGAACTTAAATAGTCCTAAGGACTTCATCATAACAATGGAGTTCATTAGAAGATGAAAGCTTATGATGAAGATGCCAAATATATTTTATTTATTAACAAATCAATTACAATACTTGGTTGCTCAACCGTCAACAGCTTGATGATTGGCTTTTTGGGACACATTTCCCAACAACCACTCCAAGAGTTGGAGAAGAATGAGTCACTGTATTTCAATTTAGCAAAACCTTGGCCAGGGTAATCCATCAGATGAATTTGATATTTTGAAATACAATGTGGACAACCTAATCAGAGTTGACAGTTGAACTCTGAGATGTCCTATGATCATTTTGGTCAAGGGGATGAATTATATAGAAACTATATCCGCATGGATTCTAAGGATGTTGTTCTACACATTCGACCTATCCGGTCGTCGGGTACCATTGCTAGATGGTTACTTCAACTGATACAAAAATTTGCTCCTATACTATCGGCTTAGGTTCGAACCTATGAGATCATACACATTAGAGTTCATGATCCGATCAGATGGTTGATCAATGATTAAGAATCATTCTAGGATTAAATGATCAATACGATTGACATTTAACCTAGTGCAAGTGTTGCAGGAAGATCAATTAGCAATTTGATTGCTAATTGGCTTCATTTGATTAAGCTAATGGGTTGAGATTAAGTCTAATTAAATATGATTTAATTAGATTTGATTTGGACTTGATTGGATAAAGTCCAATTGGTTTATTGGATAAGCCAATTACAAGGAAAAACTAGTCCTAGTTCAATTAGGACTTGGGTCAACCTAATTTCTAATTTGATTAGAAAATTAAATCTGATTTAAATCTAATTTAATCTGATTAAATTAGATTTTTAATTAGGTTAAGATCTATTTTAATTGGGTTGATCTAATTTTTGTTTGATTTAGTTTGAGAAACCAAATTAAAATAAGTCATGAGTTAGAATCCTAGTAAGACTAGGATTCCACCTTGCGCCACATAAGCCCACCCCCCACGTCCTCTCCCTTATTCCATGCCAATCCCCTCTTATTTTGTGCAACAAAAGCCCTCTCTCAGGTCTCTCCCACGTCCATAAAAGGTTTTCTCTCTTCTTTCTTATATGGAAGGTGGTTTGGATCAAATCAAAGAGGAATAAGTTTGGATTTCGAATTCTATAAGATAGAGTTTTGGAAATCCAAAACTCTTTTAATTTTGCACCGAATTTATCCAAATTTTTTTTGAAATTTTTGTGACTTTTAGGGTACATATTGTAAACCCTTTTTTGATAGTCCATGCATGAAAATGAGGAGGTGCTCAAGAGTTGGGCATCCCTTATCTTGCCATGTTTGGATAAGCCTTGACTAGGTATTTGACCTAGACAAGGACTCTATCATATATCTCTCTATAAAATGAGTTTCTTCATAAAATTT
Source organism: Elaeis guineensis (assembly GCF_000442705.2). Lineage (NCBI taxonomy): Eukaryota > Viridiplantae > Streptophyta > Magnoliopsida > Arecales > Arecaceae > Elaeis > Elaeis guineensis. The sequence goes on along the minus strand of NC_026006.2, from coordinate 13,689,016 downwards.
TTGACAAAGATAGAGATTTAAGATACCTTTGGGCCATCCAAAAATCATAGAGAAAGACCTTTGGGTCGTGGAGATATAATAGATACAAGATAGGGTGTTTAGAGAGAAAAATGAGAAGAAGAAGATGGTCTTCTTCTAGGGTTGTTTGTTTTCATTTCTTCCCTTCCTCCATCTTGAGTTTCTGAGAGCATTTCAGATCTGAAACTCCTCCTCCTACTTCTCATCTTTGGAAGATCCCAAATTAAGAAGAAGGAGGCATCTGATCAACCATCAAAGAAGAATCAGCGGAGTACTAGCATACTGTGCTGATTTCCTGAAGCAAGACTTCTGGTCGAGATTCGTGGGCTCATGTGGAGGACTCCTAGAGGTCAGATGCATGTGCGGCTTGCAACATCATCCTTAAACCTGGATCAGTGAGGTTAGAACGTCTAACTTGCAAGGTAATAGATCTGATCTATTGTTTAATACATACATTAGATGTAGTATAGAAACATATTGATATGATCAACATGTAGTTCGTGCTCTATATATTTTAATTTCTAATTTAATACTATGTAATAATCATGTAATAAGATCTTAGATCTAGGGATTCTCTGATTTTAGAAAATAAATTTTGATTTATTTTAGTCTTCCACTGCGTGATCATGAAAAAGTTTCGAGATCTAATCCTGAAACCCTAGTTCTGGTTCCTTCACTAATAACATGCATGAATGTAAAATATTCTTTTTGTGATTCTTCTTCTTAGGACATCACAATTGCACTCCTACATGCCATAAGAGTACCCTATTGAATAGGAAGAGAGGATCTTTGAACCCTACTTTCTTTTATGATTGGACGGCTTGGTGATGAACCCAATTAGAGTACTAAGCTACTAAGAAAAGATTTTATACATGCATCATATATTTTATATTTAAAAATATATCTCTAAGATATGCGAGGGTTTGGATGTTCAATCGGGTTCAACCTTTGATCCGATTTGAACCAAACCAAAAATCCATATTTGATCACAATTAAGACAACATTCTAACCTTTGATTACATAGATCAAGATAGGCTCTGATACCACCGTTGGATTCTGGTGATGCAGCAGAAGGATTAGGTGTTTAAAATTTTCATTAAAAACACCCGATGCATCAAAAACCCTAATGTCCAAAAACTCTTGACTATATTAATCAAAGTACAATAAATAAATTTAGATCAGAAGAATACTTATAGTGCTAATCTTAATTTTCATAAGATGTCCAAGTGTCTACCCTCCAATAGTGATCCACACGAAAATTGAACCAAAGACAGCGCTCCTTCTTCACCTTACTTCAAGAGTTCTAGCCCCTAGAACTCAACCAGCCACCAATCGATTAGATCTTCCTCCAAACCTTAGTCTGAATCTTTCTAAACCATCCACTAGATTTGACCATCTTTTTCTAGACCTCTTAAACCCTTAGAGCTGGTAGGATTAGGCTTGTCTTAAAAGAACAAGCCTTGTCCTAAAATCTAGAGTTGTAAGAGAGGGAGTGGATAGGGGATGTAAGAATTGAATGATCACCCTATCTGCCATCCCCTATTTATAGCACCAGATGGGGTGCTAACAGAGAAGAAATGTCTCATCTAGAAAGGTATATCAAGTCCTCGTATCACTTATCTGAGAGTCCTTAAATAGAAGGACTCTTTAGGGGGTGATACATCGATTCCTGCCTTCTCACGCATGCACGCCCAGAATGAGATACTTTTTGCATCTCTTCACATATCAGATTAGCATGAATTTTTCCACATAAACCTTATTTCAAATAGGAAGGCCATCACAAAATGACACATAATTTGGATAAGAGTTCATATGTGAGAAGGACTCTTCACCGAAGAGATGCGCAAGCACCTTCTCCCTGTCACGTGCGCATGCCCAGAAAAGGGTGTGAAAAGCAACCTTTCTTAATCTGATAATTTTTTAGATTTTTATCATGTGATTAGTACTTAAAACTAATCCTTATTACAAAAATTTTCAAATAAAAAGTCACTTAAGACTCCCTAAATAGGAGTCTTCGCGTCCCTTCGCACGTCCAAAAAAATCTATCGCACACGCAGTAATATTTTGAGCAATTTTTTTATGCACAATTTGATAGAATTTTTATACTTCAAAAGGGATTCTAGGTGGCTCATCATCTTATCTACTTGCCATAAAAAATAGAGGCTCAAAATAGAAGGATTCTTTGTCCTTCTCCATGCCACAAATAAAGTGCGCATGCATTCTACATATTAGCGCCAAGAGTCCTTCTTAAGTTGGACTCTTAGTTATTTGGTGTGTACACCAGATATGGTGCCTCTTTTTAATTGCTTCCAGGTGGCTTGACCTAACCCAAATGTCCACCAAATTGGGCTAGCAAATGAGCACGGCATGAGACCAAATTGATCTCTAAAAGAGTTAGGGATTCCGCACGTGCTAGCATGCTTACCGAAACCCCAATTGAATCCAAAATTCCAATTAACTTTTTTAAAAAGGGTCTTTGGCCAATTTTTATATGTGTGTGACCCATTGAGTTCTATATCTAGCTAGTAGTAGGTCCGGGTGTGAGTTGACCTAATTTGATTAGAATTTAATCTAACCGATTTAGGTCCAATCGAGCTAACCCGATTTTAGTAATTAGAACTCTTTCTAATTAGCATTCGAATTAAACTCTTTAATTCGATCAAAAATCTACAAGTCAAGATTGACATCTAGCAACATATCATGATTACCCAAAAGATATAGAATTTTAATAGAAATATCAAATATACCCTTCAGTGGCAAGTTACTATACAATTCAATCCTTCGATCATCCCTGCACTCTGAATATGTTCATGAGTATGGAATCATATCAAACTCAAACATATTCATATCAATTCTCAATTAACCAATGATGACTTCAATGAAGAAGTATTAGAAACTCTTTCTAATCTCTTTTCTGCTTTGGGCCAAAAGACTTTTCTCAAGTCATCTAGGATTGAGAATACACAGGATGCGATCTCCTCTTACTAGGAGTGATCGATTCCATGTTGACCTACTCACAACCTCCATATACACTCCACCATATTTAGAACACCCCATACATGTCTTAATGCCATGCCTAGGTATGAACCAAAATATGGGTTCATGTGCACAAGATTCTATGGTGGTCTCAGGTCTAAGGATCCCTTGCACAACTTCCACCTAAAAAACCATCTTTGACATGCAAGTAAAGCTTCCATACGATGTTCTCTTTCATCGAGTCAATTCAGTAGACTCATTTTTTAAATGAGCACCCACATCCTTGTATTAGTGTCCCACATAAGTGGCTAGTGAGATCTACCACCCTCTTTATCGAGTATACATAGGATGTGCCAGTCTATCCGAAATATTGATCTCAGCTCAATGCTCTTACGATCAAGAATATTTAAAATTAGGATTTTAGGATTTTAGGTCTCACTAGCATGACCCATTTATGTCTCCTAAAATCATTGTCCTAATCTTTGGGGTTCATCATAATCTTAGACATAATAAGATGCAGCTAATATGGTGAATCAATATCTCAAATAATAAATATCATTTCATGAGTTGAAAAATTATAAAGAAAAGTTTCATCACAACACACTTGCGATTGGCTTATAGGACACTCTTCTTTCAACTGGGATTAAGACTCTATTATTTATAAAAAATTAATTAGTAATTAGATTACTAATTAGCTCAATTTGATTGAATAAAGAGTTTTGGATCAAGTCTAATTGAATTAAATTCAGTTCGACTCTGATTGGATTTGATATGATCAATCCTGATTACAAGAAAAATTTGAACCTAATTCGATTAAGGTTTGGACTCAACTAATTTCTAATTGAGTTAGAAATTTAATAAGATATTTAGATTTCTAATTGAATTAGGTTCATTTCTATCAGTGAATTTAATCCAAATTTGATTTGGATTAGAATCAGATTAGAAATGAAGAGTCCTTGTCAACTTGGACTTTATCCTTATCTCCTTGCGCCACACTTGGACTCATGCCCACATCTCCACACCAAATTGGATTTGCTTGATCCTTTTGGTGTCAAAGTAATAGACCTAATAAGAATGGGCAGCAATGATTGATGAGTCATAATCTTATCTCCTACCTAATTCGAATGTGATTCGAATTAGAGATAAGATGTAAACTAGGAAAGAGATTTTTTGTACATAGAAGATTGTTGGCACCTTTATGATTTTTCTCTTATTTTTTTTAGAGAGTCTTTTAGTGTGTGAGACTCTAGAATCCTTATCCATGACAATGTGATTTTCTTGGATTTTTTTGGGATGCTAAAAGTGGTTTTGGCATTGACTCTTGGTGCCATTCCTTGGATGAAAATCCTATTTCCTTGTCTATAAAAGGGGAGCTTCTCTTGTTGGCATCATATTGAAAGAACCAGATCTAGGATTTCAGGGTTAGATCTTGAAACTTTTTCAAGATCATACAGTGGAAGACTAAAATAAATTAAAATTTATTTTCTAAAACCAGAGAATCCCTAGATCTAAGATCCTATTACATGATTATTACATGAAATTAAATCAGAAATTAAAATATATAAATATAGCATGAACTACATGTTGATCATATCAACATATTTTTATACCACATCTAATGTATGTATTAAACAATAGATCAGATCTATTACCTTGCAAGTTAGATTCTCTAACCTCGCTGATCCGGGCTTAAGGTGTAGGAACCAGATCTAGGGTTTCAGGGTTAGATCTTGAAACTTTTTCAAGATCATACAGCGGAAGACTAAAATAAATCAAAATTTATTTTCTAAGATCAGAAAATTCCTAGATCTAAGATCCTATTACATGATTATTACATAGCATTAAATCAAAAATTAAAATATATATAAATATAGTATGAACTACATGTTGATCATATCAATATGTTTCTATACTAGCTACATCTAATGTATGTATTAAATAATAGATCAGATCTATTACCTTGCAAGTTAGACGCTCTAACCTCGCTGATCCAGGCTTAAGGATGATGTTGCAAGCCGCACACGCGTTCGGCCTCTAGGAGTCATCCACATGAGCCCACAAATCTCGATCAGAAGTCCTGCTTCAGGAAATCAGCACAGTATGCTAGTACTGCGCTGATCCTTCTTTGATGGTTGATCAGGTGCCTCCTTCTTCTTGATTTGGACTCTTCTAAAGATGAAAAGTAGAAGGAGGAGTTTCAGATCTGAGACACTCTCAGAAAACTCAAGATGAAGGGAGGAAAGATATGAAAACAAAAACCCAAGAAGAAGACCCTCTTCTTCTTCACGTTTTTCTCTAGACACCCAAACTTGCATCTTTTATATCTCTACGACCCAAAGGTATTTCTCTCTAATTTTTGGATGGCATAAAGGACTCTTAAATATCTATCTCTTGTTAAAATTTCACGAAGAAACTCATCTTATATAGAGAGATATGATAGAGTCCTTGTCTAGGTCAAACACCTAGTCAAGGCTTATCCAAACATGGCAAGTTAAGGGACGCCCAACTCTTGAGCACCTCCTCCATATTTTCGTGCATGGATTACCAGAAAAGGGTGTACAATGTAAACCCTAAAATCCACAAAAATTTCAAAAAAAAATTGGATAAATTCGGTGCAAAATTGAAAGAGTTTTGGATTTCTAAAACTCTATCTCATAGAATTCGAAATCCAAACTTATTCCTTTTAGATTTGATCCAAATCACCTTCCATGTAAGAAAGAAGAGAGGAGACCTTTTGTGAACGTGGGAGAGATCTGAGAGAGGGCTTTTGTCATACAAAATAAGTGGAGATTGGCGTTGAATAAGAGAGAGGGCGTGGAGAAGGCTTATGTGGCGCAAGGTGGAATCCTAGTCCTACTAGGATTCTGTCTCATAACTTGTTTTAATTTGGTTTCCCAAACCAAATCAAATCAAAATTAGATCAACACAATTAAAATAGGTATTAACCTAATTAAGAATCTAATTTAATCAGATTAAATTAGATTTAAATCTGATTTAATTTTTTAATCAAATTAGAAATTAGATTGACCCAAGTCCTAGTTGAACTAGGACTAGTCTTTCCTTGCACTTGGCTTATCCAATAAACCAATTGGACTTGATCCAATCAAGCCCAAACCAAATCTAATTAAATCATATTTAATTAGACTTAATCTCAGCCCATTGGCTTAATCAAATTAAGCCAATTAGCAATCAAATTGCTAATCGATCCTCCTGCAACACTTGCACTGGGTTAAATGTCAATCGTATTGATTATTTAACCCTATAATGATTCTTAATCGTTGATCAACCATCCGATCGGATCATGAACTCCAATGTGTGTGACCTCATAGGTCCGAACCTAAGCCGGTAGCATAGAAACAAATTTCTATACCAATCGAAGTGACCATCTAGCAATGGTACCCGACGTCCGGATAGGTCGAATGTGTAGAACAACATCCTTAGAACCCATGCGGATATAGTTTTCATATAATTCATCCCCTTGACCAAAATGATCATAGGACACCCCAGAGCTCAACTGTCAACTCTGATCAGGTTGTCCACATTGTATTTCAAAATATCAAATCCATCTGATGGATTACCCTGGCCAAGGTTTTGCTAAATTGAAATACAGCGACTCATTCTTCTCCAACTCTTGGAGTGGTCAATCCCATCTCGATCACACTCTGACTTCGCAAGTACTTGACTGTGCCTAGAAGCCTTCCGTCCCTGAATTAGAAATTCAGTTAGTCCAGTACCAAAGCACAGTGAGTTGCTTGCAAGTCACTGAGGCGATCTCAGGTCTAAGGGACACTTATACCTATATCCCATCAGAGATATTCTCGACAGTAGAATACTCTGGAGTTGGTCACGTTCAATGATGATGTACCCTTACATCTCACCTGTATGCCATACCAGTATCTCCACACTCTTTGGTTAAGAGGACAACCAACCCATATGGCCTACAGCGACCTATGCTCGATAGAAGCTGTCGTCCTTATTAACAGCCTATCATTTGGTCGTGAACAGTTTTAAGGAGTAATCGATAAATCCTCTCTTTATCGAACCTAAATAGTCCTAAAGACTTCATCATAACAACGGAGTTCATTAGAAGATGAAAGCTTATGATGAAGATGCCAAATATATTTTATTTATTAACAAATCAATTACAATACTTGGTTGCTCAACCGTCAACAGCTTGACGATTGGCTTTTTGGGACACATTTTCCAACAACTCCCACTTGTCCTAAAGCCACTCGGCACAGTATCTAATACCCATCTTCGACTTGTGGTTGTCGAACTCCTTTATTGCCAGGGCTTTAGTGAAGGGGTCGGTTAGGTTCTCCTTTCCATCGATCTTCTGAAGGTCGACGTCACCTCGATCCACGATCTCTAGGATCAGGTGGAAGCGGCGCAAGATGTGCTTTATCCGCTAATGTGCTTTGGGTTCCTTCACCTGAGCTATGGCACCAGTGCTGTCGCAGTAGAGCAGGACCGGACCATCGAGGGAGGGTGCTACTCCGAGCTCGTTGATGAATTTCCTCAGCCACACAGCTTCCTTCGCGGCATCTGATGCTACGATATACTCCGCTTCACAAACAGAGTCTGCCACAGTATGCTGCTTGGAACTCTTCCAGCAGATGGCTCCACCATTCAGAGTAAAGATATAACCCGACACACTCCTGCTGTCATCATGGTTAGATTGGAAGCTGGAGTCTGTGAACCCCACAAGTTTCAGATCTGACTCGCCATAAATCAACCATTGGTCCTTAGTATTTCTCAAATACTTAAGGATGGCTTTGACCACTTTCCAGTGGTTTTCTCCAGGATCAGATTAGTATCTACTCACTACTCCTAGTGAGTATGCCACATCTGGTCTTGTACATGTCATGGCGTACATGATAGATCCCACGGCTGAAGCATATGGGACTCTACTCATACGCTCTCTCTCTTCAGGAGTTGTCGGACAATCCTTCTTAGAGAGAGAAATTCTTTGGCCTATCGGTAGATAGCCCTTCTTGGAATTCTCCATGCTGAACCTCTTCAGCACAGTATCTATGTACATGGACTGGGATAACCCAAGCATCCTTTTAGATCTATCCCTATAGATCTTCATCCCTAGGATGTAGGATGCTTCACCCAAGTCCTTCATGGAGAACTGTGATGACAACCAAACTTTTATTCCCTGTAGTGCGGGGATGTCATTCCCGATTAAGAGAATGTCATCCACGTACAAGATAAGGAATACCACAACTGGACCATTTGCCCATTTATAGATGCAGGGCTCTTCTCCATTCTTAATGAAGCCATACGTTTTGATCACCTTATCAAAACGTATGTTCCAACTCCGAGAAGCTTGCTTCAATCCATAAATGGATCTCTGAAGCTTGCACACCTTGGACTCATCTGTGGATGTAAACCCCTCAGGTTGTATCACATACACCTCTTCGATCAGCTCTCCATTAAGAAAAGCTGTCTTTACATCCATCTGCCAGATCTCATAATCTAGATGGGCAGCTATTGCAAGCATTATCCGAATAGATTTGAGCATTGCCACAGGAGAAAATATCTCGACATAGTCAATACCATAACGTTGACGATACCCCTTGGCAACCAGACGGGCTTTATAGGTCTCCACCTTTCCGTCTGCGCCCCTCTTCCTTTTGAAGACCCATTTACACCCAATGGGTTTAACCCCTTTAGGTGGGTCAACCAATGTCCATACATCATTGACCTTCATGGACTCCATTTTGGATTTCATGGCTTCAAGCCATTTCTCGGAATCAGGTCTCTGCATAGCATCCATATAGGTGATCGGATCCTCATTATTCTCATCAAGTTCGATGGGATCACCGTCCCGGACCAAGAAACTGTAGTATCTGTCCGGCTGACGCGGTACTCTACCGGATCGCCTTAATGGTGCAGGTATATTGGGCTCCGGATGTGATCTAATCATATCTGACTCAGGTTCAGCTATTGGTGTCGGTCCTTCTACCTGTTGAACTTCATCAAGTTCAACCTTAGAGGCAACGGTTCCTTCATCAAGGAACTCCTTTTCTAAAAAGATTGCCTTAAGACTGACGAACACCTTTTGTTCATCAGCATGGTAGAAAAAATATCCTTTTGTCTCTTTGGGGTACCCTATGAATGAGCATTTGTCAGACCTAGGTCCAAGTTTGTCTGTGACTAATCGTTTGACATAGGTCGGGCACCCCCAGACCCTAAGGTGTGAAAGTGCTGGCTTACGTCCCGTCCATATCTCATATGGAGTCTTAATTACAGACTTACTTGGAATCCTATTTAACAGATAACAGGCCGATTCGAGTGCATATCCCCAGAAGGATATCAGCAAGCTAGCAAAAACCCATCATGGATCGGACCATGTCTAACAAAGTCTGATTCCTCCTTTCAAACACACCATTATGCTGTGGTGTTCTTGGAGGAGTCCATTGGAAGAAAATCTCATTCTCTCCTAGATATGTGAGAAACTCACTAGAAAGGTATTCTCCTCCTCGATCAGATCGAAGAGTTTTAATACTCTTCCCAGTTTGTTTTTCCACTTCACTTCGGAATCGTTTGAACATTTCAAATGAATCCGACTTATGTTTCATCAGATAGACATATCCATATAGGTATAGGTCATCCGTGAAAGCTATGAAGTAGAAATATCCACCTCTAGCACTGGTGCTCATGGGCCCACATACATCAGTATGTACTAGGCCCAAGAGCTCAGTAGCTCTCTCACCTTTTCCAGTAAAAGGTGACTTGGTCATTTTACCAAGAAGATAGAACTCACAGGTTGTAAGTGATTCACAATCACTGACTTTGAGGATTCCCTCTTGAGTCAACCTGTTTATTCTGTTCTTATTTATATGACCTAGCCTCCAATGCCATAAGTAGATATTTGACACACTATCTAATCTAGGGTGCTTGCCAGTAGAATAGACTCTTATCAGGCTTGATCTTTTTGGTCTGGCTCTGCACAGATGTCCCAGCCTGAACTTGCACCTTCTTGACTTTCTTCTTCTTGTTCTTCTTTCCTTTCTCAAAGGGTCGAGAACCAGAAGATGAACCTCCCACTGAGTTCACTGAGTTCACTGACTCCTTGAGGAGTTGGTGATCCTTCTCAAAGTTCTGAAGCAACCCCATTAACCCATGGTAGTTTACTTCAGGCTTTGTCATTCTATAATGAGTGAGGAATGGGAGACAAGACTTGGGCAGTGAGTTCAGTATTGCATCTTTCCCAAGCTGCTCATGCAAGGGAAAGCCGAGCTTGCTCAATCGTTCCATCAGCTCGATCATGTATAATACATGATCAGTGATAGAGACTCCATCCCGTATTTTGGCGTTGAAGATGGCACAACTAGTCTTGTGCCTCTCTACGTCATCGGGTGTGCCAAAGGTATCCTCCAACACTTGAAGCATGTCCTTTGGCTGAGCCGTCTCGAATCTGCGACTGAACTCGTCACTCATGATAGCAGCCAGCATGATACAGCGCACCGTGGTCCGATCACTGAGCCACTTCTGGTAAGTGTCTCTGACTGTTCCACGTGCATTGACAGCTGGCTCCTCAGGTGCAGGATCCATTATCACATATAGGATCCGTTCATGCTCCAGGACTATCTTCAACTTTCGGTACCAGCTACCGAAGTTGGGTCCCACCAACTTATCATTGTCCAACAATGATCGGAGCGATAGGGAAGTGGCCATATTTGCATAAAGGAGAACCATAACCTAATTAGTAATTGATTCATTAAACCTCAAGATTTGGACTTTAATCAAAAGGTTTCTCCCACTATTTTATTCGAATTGGTAGCCTCTACCTCCAACTCGAGGAATTACCCTAATTCCTTAGCGGGTACTAGAATCCACTTAGACTGCACACAAGCCCAACTTTGGTTGGTCAACCCATGTACATCTAAGGGTAGGTTCATAACCAATTGTTTCTCTAAACAATTTCTAGTAATTTTAATTTTGCCCCAGAAACCTAATCAGTAGGCTTTGGCCTCCACTGTAAGGATCCGGTTAGATCCAACCATTAACATGATCATACTTGGTGTATCTAACCAACGAATGATTAAGCCCAACTTTGGTTGGCTCACCTAACCACCATTAGAGAGACACTTCCAAGTCATCATATGATGAGTGATAATTCCATTAGTCAACAAGCACCAGGCCTTTGGGTCTGCAATGATTATTGAGTTCATGGACTCATTATCAAACACCTTAATGGGAGGCTATGACTCAGTTATCTCCATAACTTTATCATTTTAAGGACCTAATAATTTTAGAGGATTAAATAATATAGAGGATGAAGTCAGATGAACCAGCTTATCATGATCCTCCCACTGGCTTCACCAAGTCAGCTTAAGGGAGACCAGGGCTGGTCTAGGAGCACCTAAATCAGTCACACTGATTTACCTAGCTGACATGGGTCAGCTCGAATAGTCAAGTGATCCGATCAAAACATAATTTCACCAAGAGGCCAGGTAAGTTCGATCAGTGGGAGGGTCTGCCAAAGCTTGCCTTAGACACCATCAGAAATGGCCAGGTAAGCGGGCTCCCAATTAAAAAACCACCGGTCTGGTTTACCTTAGACATCAACTGGTTTAATTAGTTTCGATTAGATCAACCTAACAGTTCGTGCTAGACCGCTTAGCCAAAAATCAAGTCCATTTGGTTCTCGTTAAAGACATGGACTTGACCAACTACAACTATTGTAATTGATCTAGAGAATCCTTGACCTAATCTAAGACAACAATTGATTAGATTTAGTCAATTCTCTAATTAAGTCCATCTTTAATCTAACCATAGGTCTAACCCAATTAATGGACCTAATTTCCACTAACCCATTAACCCAATGTGTTATGATTTGTGTCTTAGGTTCTTCAATTCACAATCCTAGAACCTAATCAAACAACTTCTTAATTCTTAATTAAGTTTTGGGCTGAGGGTTGGGTTTGGCTTTTCAAAAAATCATTTTCATATTTACAAAACAATTTTACAATATGATTCTATTAATCATATTGCATGTTTGATTCATAATCAAGATGCAAGTGAAATAAACATGAAACTACTTTAGATCTAATCTAAACAGGTTCATGTAATTGAAACAATTTCAACTTTAAATAATTTTTTTGCATAAAAATTATTAACAAAGAGATTTATTTTAGATTTAAACATCTTTTAAATCTAATAAATCATAAATTTAATCTAGATCATATCTAACAAATTTATGATTAAAGATAGATCTACACAAACTAGGACAACCTTTGCACTGTAAGGGGTAAACCTTACAGCAGGACAACCTTGCAGTTTGTGATTGATCTAAAATTTTAATTTCAGATTTAATAATCAGATTATAAATTAGATCTAATCTAAAAAATAATCTAAACATGTATAAATAATCATGTAATAAAGAACCTAGGCTCTGATACCAATTGTAGGAACCAGATCTAGGGTTTCAGGGTTAGATCTTGAAACTTTTTCAAGATCATACAGCGGAAGACTAAAATAAATCAAAATTTATTTTCTAAGATCAGAAATCCTTAGATCTAAGATTCTATTACATGATTATTATATAGCATTAAATCAAAAATTAAAATATATATAAATATAGTATGAACTACATGTTGATCATATCAACATGTTTCTATACTAGCTACATCTAATGTATGTATTAAATAATAGATCAGATCTATTACCTTGCAAGTTAGACGCTCTAACCTCGCTGATCCAGGCTTAAGGATGATGTTGCAAGCCGCACACACGTCCGGCCTCTAGGAGTCGTCCACACGAGCCCACGAATCTCGATCAGAAGTCTTGCTTCAGGAAATCAGCACAGTATGCTAGTACTGCGCTGATCCTTCTTTGATGGTTGATCAGGTGCCTCCTTCTTCTTGATTTGGACTCTTCCAAAGATGAAAAGTAGAAGGAGGAGTTTCAGATCTGAGACACTCTCAGAAAACTCAAGATGGAGGGAGGAAAGATATGAATACAAAAACCCAAGAAGAAGACCCTCTTCTTCTTCACGTTTTCTCTAGACACCCAAACTTGCATCTTTTATATCTCCTCGACCCAAAGGTATTTCTCTCTAATTTTTAGATGGCAGAAAGGCCTCTCAAATATCTATCTCTCTTTAAAATTTCACCAAGAAACTCGTCTTATATAGAGAGATATGATAGAGTCTTTGTCTAGGTCAAACACCTATCAAGGCTTATCCAAACATGGCAAATTAAGGACGCCCAACTCTTGAGCACCTCCTCCATATTTTTGTGTATGGATCACCAGAAAGGGTGTACAATGTAAACCCTAAAAGTCACAAAAATTCCAAAAAAATTTGGATAAATTCGATGCAAAATTGAAAGAGTTTTGGATTTCTAAAACTCTATCTCATAGAATTCGAAATCCAAACTTATTCCTTTTAGATTTGATCCAAATCACCTTCCAGTAAGAAAGAAGAGAGGAGACCTTTTTATGAACGTGGAGAGATCTGAGAGAGGGCTTTTGTCATACAAAATAAGTGGAGATTGGCGTTGAATAAGAGAGAGGCGTGGAGAAGGCTTATGTGGCGCAAGGTGGAATCCTAGTCCTACTAGGATTCTGTCTCATAACTTGTTTAATTTGGTTCCCAAACCAAATCAAATCAAATTAGATCAACCCAATTAAAACAGGTCTTAACCTAATTAAGAACCTAATTTAATCATATTAAATTAGATTTAAATCTGATTTAATTTCTAATCAAATTAGAATTAGATTGACCCAAGTCCTAGTTGAACTAGGACTAGTCTTTCTTTGCACTTGGCTTATCCAATAAACCAATTGGACTTATCCAATCAAGCCCAAACCAAATCTAATTAAATCATATTTAATTAGACTTAATCTCAGCCCATTGGCTTAATCAAATTAAGCCAATTAGCAATCAAATTGCTAATCATCCTCCTGCAACACTTGCACTGGGTTAAATGTCAATCGTATTGATCATTTAACCCTAGAATGATTCTTAATCGTTGATCAACCATCCGATCGGATCATGAACTCTAATGTGTGTGACCTCATAGGTCCGAACCTAAGCCGGTAGCATAGAATAAATTCTATACCAATCGAAGTGACCATCTAGCAATGGTACCCGACCCGGATAGGTCGAATGTGTAGAACAACATCCTTAGAACCCATGCGGATATAGTTTTCATATAATTCATCCCCTTGACCAAAATGATCATAGGACACCCCAGAGCTCAACTGTCAACTCTGATCAGGTTGTCCACATTGTATTTCAAAATATCAAATCCATCTGATGGATTACCCTGGCCAAGGTTTTGCTAAATTGAAATACAGCGACTCATTCTTCTCCAACTCTTGGAGTGGTCAATCCCATCTCGATCACACTCTGACTTCGCAAGTACTTGACTGTGCCCAGAAGCCTTCCATCCCTGAATTAGAAATTCAGTTAGTCCAGTACCAAAGCACAGTGAGTTGCTTGCAAGTCACTGAGGCGATCTCAAGTCTAAGGGACACTTATACCTATATCCCATCAGAGACATTCTCGACAGCAGAATGCTCTGGAGTTGGTCACGTTCAATGATGATGTACCCTTACATCTCACCTGTATGCCATACCAGTGTCTCCACACTCTTGGTTAAGAGGACAACCAACCCATATGGCCTACAGCGACCTATGCTCGATAGAAGCTGTCGTCCTTATTAACAGCCTATCATTTGGTCGTGAACAGTTTTAAGGACTAATCGATAAATCCTCTCTTTATCGAACTTAAATAGTCCTAAGGACTTCATCATAACAACGGAGTTCATTAGAAGATGAAAGCTTATGATGAAAATGCCAAATATATTTTATTTATTAACAAATCAATTACAATACTTGGTTGCTCAACCGTCAACAGCTTGACGATTGGCTTTTTTGGGACACATTT
>NC_026006.2:13638944-13674017 GCF_000442705.2 Elaeis guineensis | reverse complement strand
CAAATTTATTTTCTAAGATCAGAAAATCCCTAGATCTAAGATCCTATTACATGATTATTACATAGCATTAAATCAAAATTAAAATATATATAAATATAGTATGAACTACATGTTGATCATATCAACATGTTTTATACTAGCTACATCTAATGTATGTATTAAATAGATCAGATCTATTACCTTGCAAGTTAGACGCTCTAACTCGCTGATCCGGGCTTAAGGATGATGTTGCAAGCCGCACACGCGTCCGGCCTCTAGGAGTCATCCACACGAGCCCACGAATCTCGATCAGAAGTCCTGCTTCAGGAATCAGCACAGTATGCTAGTACTGCGCTGATCCTTCTTTGATGGTTGATCAGGTGCCTCCTTCTTCTTGATTTGGACTCTTCCAAAGATGAAAGTAGAAGGAGGAGTTTCAGATCTGAGACACTCTCAGGAAACTCAAGATGGAGGAGGAAAGATATGAAAAAAAACCCAAGAAGAAGACCCTCTTCTTCTTCACGTTTTTCTCTCTAGACACCCAAACTTGCATCTTTTATATCTCCACGACCCAAAGGTATTTCTCTCTGATTTTTGGATGGCAGAAAGGCTCTCAAATATCTATCTCCCTTAAAATTTCACGAAGAAACTCATCTTATATAGAGAGATATGATAGAGTCCTTGTCTAGGTCAAACACCTAGTCAAGGCTTATCCAAACATGGCAAGTTAAGGGACGCCCAACTCTTGAGCACCTCCTCCATATTTTCGTGCATGGATCACCAGAAAAGGGTGTACAATGTAAACCCTAAAAGCCACAAAAATTCCAAAAAAAATTTGGATAAATTCGGTGCAAAATTGAAAGAGTTTTGGATTTCTAAAACTCTATCTCATAGAATTCGAAATCCAAACTTATTCCTTTTAGATTTGATCCAAATCACCTTCCATGTAAGAAAGAAGAGAGGAGACCTTTTGTGAACGTGGGAGAGATCTGGGAGAGGGCTTTTGTCACACAAAATAAGTGGAGATTGGCGTTGAATAAGAGAGAGGGCGTGGAGAAGGTTATGTGGCGCAAGGTGGAATCCTAGTCCTACTAGGATTCTGTCTCATAACTTGTTTTAATTTGGTTTCCCAAACCAAATCAAATCAAAATTAGATCAACCCAATTAAAATAGGTCTTAACCTAATTAAGAACCTAATTTAATCAGATTAAATTAGATTTAAATCTGATTTAATTTTTAATCAAATTAGAAATTAGATTGACCCAAGTCCTAGTTGAACTAGGACTAGTCTTTCCTTGCACTTGGCTTATCCAATAAACCAATTGGACTTGATCCAATCAAGCCCAAACAAATCTAATTAAATCATATTTAATTAGACTTAATCTCAGCCCATTGGCTTAATCAAATTAAGCCAATTAGCAATCAAATTGCTAATCGATCCTCCTGCAACACTTGCACTGGGTTAAATGTCAATCGTATTGATTATTTAACCCTATAATGATTCTTAATCGTTGATCAACCATCCGATCGGATCATGAACTCTAATGTGTGTGACCTCATAGGTCCGAACCTAAGCCGGTAGCATAGAAACAAATTCTATACCAATCGAAGTGACCATCTAGCAATGGTACCCGACGTCCGGATAGGTCGAATGTGTAGAACAACATCCTTAGAACCCATGCGGATATAGTTTTCATATAATTCATCCCCTTGACCAAAATGATCATAGGACACCCAGAGCTCAACTGTCAACTCTGATCAGGTTGTCCACATTGTATTTCAAAATATCAAATCCATCTGATGGATTACCCTGGCCAAGGTTTTGCTAAATTGAAATACAGCGACTCATTCTTCTCCAACTCTTGGAGTGGTCAATCCCATCTCGATCACACTCTGACTTCGCAAGTACTTGACTGTGCCCAGAAGCCTTCCGTCCCTGAATTAGAAATTCAGTTAGTCCAGTACCAAAGCACAGTGAGTTGCTTGCAAGTCACTGAGGTGATCTCAAGTCTAAGGGACACTTATACCTATATCCCATCAGAGACATTCTCGACAGCAGAATGCTCTGGAGTTGGTCACGTTCAATGATGATGTACCTTACATCTCACCTGTATGCCATACCAGTGTCTCCACACTCTTTGGTTAAGAGGACAACCAACCCATATGGCCTACAGCGACCTATGCTCGATAGAAGCTGTCGTCCTTATTAACAGCCTATCATTTGGTCGTGAACAGTTTTAAGGACTAATCGATAAATCCTCTCTTTATCGAACCTAAATAGTCCTAAGGACTTCATCATAACAACGGAGTTCATTAGAAGATGAAAGCTTATGATGAAGATGCCAAATATATTTTATTTATTAACAAATCAATTACAATACTTGGTTGCTCAACCGTCAACAGCTTGACGATTGGCTTTTTGGGACACATTTCCCAACAACTCCCACTTGTCCTAAAGCCACTCGGCACAGTATCTAATACCCATCTTCGACTTGTGGTTGTCGAACTCCTTTATTGCCAGGGCTTTAGTGAAGGGGTCGGCTAGGTTCTCCTTTCCATCGATCTTCTGAAGGTCGACGTCACCTCGATCCACGATCTCTGGACCAGGTGGAAGCGGTGCAAGATGTGCTTCTCCGCTGATGTGCTTTGGGTTCCTTCACCTGAGCTATGGCACCAGTGCTGTCGCAGTAGAGCAGGACTGGACCATCGAGGGAGGGTGCTACTCCGAGCTCGTTGATGAATTTCCTCAGCCACACAGCTTCCTTCGCGGCATCTGATGCTGCGATATACTCCGCTTCACAAACAGAGTCTGCCACAGTATGCTGCTTGGAACTCTTCCAGCAGATGGCTCCACCATTCAGAGTAAAGATATAACCCGACACACTCCTGCTGTCATCATGGTCAGATTGGAAGCTGGAGTCTGTGAACCCACAAGTTTCAGATCTGACTCGCCATAAATCAACCATTGGTCCTTAGTATTTCTCAAATACTTAAGGATGGCTTTAACCACTTTCCAGTGGTTTTCTCCAGGATCAGATTGGTATCTACTCACTACTCCTAGTGAGTATGCCACATCTGGTCTTGTACATGTCATGGCGTACATGATAGATCCCACGGCTGAAGCATATGGGACTCTACTCATACGCTCTCTCTCTTCAGGAGTTGTCGGACAATCCTTCTTAGAGAGAGAAATTCTTGGCCTATCGGTAGATAGCCCTTCTTGGAATTCTCCATGCTGAACCTCTTCAGCACAGTATCTATGTACATGGACTGGGATAACCCAAGCATCCTTTTAGATCTATCCCTATAGATCTTCATCCCTAGGATGTAGGATGCTTCACCCAAGTCCTTCATGGAGAACTGTGATGACAACCAAACTTTTATTCCCTGTAGTGCGGGGATGTCATTCCCGATTAAGAGAATGTCATCCACGTACAAGAAAGGAATACCACAACTGGACCATTTGCCCATTTATAGATGCAGGGCTCTTCTCCATTCTTAATGAAGCCATACGTTTTGATCACCTTATCAAAACGCATGTTCCAACTCCGAGAAGCTTGCTTCAATCCATAAATGGATCTCTGAAGCTTGCACACCTTGGACTCATCTGTGGATGTAAACCCTCAGGTTGTATCATATACACCTCTTCGTCAGCTCTCCATTAGAAAGCTGTCTTTACATCCATCTGCCAGATCTCATAATCTAGATGGGCAGCTATTGCAAGCATTATCCGAATAGATTTGAGCATTGCCACAGGAGAAAATATCTCGTCATAGTCAATACCATAACGTTGACGATACCCTTGGCAACCAGACGGGCTTTATAGGTCTCCACCTTTCCGTCTGCGCCCCTCTTCCTTTTGAAGACCCATTTACACCCAATGGGTTTAACCCCTTAGGTGGGTCAACCAATGTCCATACATCGTTGACCTTCATGGACTCCATTTTGGATTTCATGGCTTCAAGCCATTTCTCGGAATCAGGTCTCTGCATAGCATCCATATAGGTGATCGGATCCTCATTATTCTCATCAAGTTCGATGGGATCACCGTCCGGACCAAGAAACGTAGTATCTGTCCGGCTGACGCGGTACTCTACCGGATCGCCTTAATGGTGCAGGTATATTGGGCTCCGGATTGATCTAATCATATCGACTCAGGTTCAGCTATTGGTGTCGGTCCTTCTACCTGTTGAACTTCATCAAGTTCAACCTTAGAGGCAACGGTTCCTTCACAAGGAACTCCTTTTCTAAAAAGATTGCCTTAAGGCTGACGAACACCTTTTGTTCATCAGCATGGTAGAAAAATATCCTTTTGTCTCTTTGGGGTACCCTATGAATGAGCATTTGTCAGACCTAGGTCCAAGTTTGTCTGTGACTAATCGTTTGACATAGGTCGGGCACCCCCAGACCCTAAGGTGTGAAAGTGCTGGCTTACGTCCCGTCCATATCTCATATGGAGTCTTAATTACAGACTTACTTGGAATCCTATTTAACAGATAACAGGCCGATTCGAGTGCATATCCCCAGAAGGATATCGCAAGCTAGCAAAACCCATCATGGATCGGACCATGTCTAACAAAGTCGATTCCTCCTTTCAAACACACCATTATGCTGTGGTGTTCTGGAGGAGTCCATTGGGAGAGAATCCATTCTCTCCTAGATATGTGAGAAACTCACTAGAAAGGTATTCTCCTCCTCGATCAGATCGAAGAGTTTTAATACTCTTCCCAGTTTTTTTTCTACTTCACTTCGGAATCGTTTGAACATTTCAAATGAATCCGACTTATGTTTCATCAGATAGACATATCCATATAGGATAGGTCATCCGTGAAAGCTATGAAGTAGAAATATCCACCTCTAGCACTGGTGCTCATGGGCCCATACATCAGTATGTACTAGGCCCAAGAGCTCAGTAGCTCTCTCACCTTTTCCAGTAAAAGGTGACTTGGTCATTTTACCAAGAAGACAGAACTCACAGGTTGAAGTGATTCACAATCACTGACTTTGAGGATTCCTCTTGAGTCAACCTGTTTATTCTGTTCTTATTTATATGACCTAGCCTCCAATGCCATAAGTAGATATTTGACACACTATCTAATCTAGGGTGCTTGCCAGTAGAATAGACTCTTATCAGGCTTGATCTTTTTGGTCTGGCTCTGCACAGATGTCCCAGCCTGAACTTGCACCTTCTTGACTTTCTTCTTCTTGTTCTTCTTTCCTTTCTCAAAGGGTCGAGAACCAGAAGATGAACCTCCCACTGAGTTCACTGAGTTCACGACTCCTTGAGGAGTTGGTGATCCTTCTCAAAGTTCTGAAGCAACCCCATTAACCCATGGTAGTTTACTTCAGGCTTTGTCATTCTATAATGAGTGAGGAATGGGAGACAAGACTTGGGCAGGAGTTCAGTATTGCATCTTTCCCAAGCTGCTCATGCAAGGGAAAGCCGAGCTTGCTCAATCGTTCCATCAGCTCGATCATGTACAATACATGATCAGTGATAGAGACTCCATCCCGTATTTTGGCGTTGAAGATGGCACAACTAGTCTTGTGCCTCTCTACGTCATCGGGTGTGCCAAAGGTATCCTCCAACACTTGAAGCATGTCCTTTGGCTGAGCCGTCTCGAATCTGCGACTGAACTCGTCACTCATGATAGCAGCCAGCATGATACAGCGCACCGTGGTCCGTCACTGAGCCACTTCTGGTAAGTGTCTCTGACTGTTCCACGTGCATTGACAGCTGGCTCCTCAGGTGCAGGATCCATTATCACATATAGGATCCGTTCATGCTCCAGGACTATCTTCAACTTTCGGTACCAGCTACCGAAGTTGGGTCCCACCAACTTATCATTGTCCAACAATGATCGGAGCGATAGGGAAGTGGCCATATTTGCACAAAGGAGAACCATAACCTAATTAGTAATTGATTCATTAAACCTAAAGATTTGGACTTTAATCAAAAGGTTTCTCCCACTATTTTATTCGAATTGGTAGCCTCTACCTCCAACTCGAGGAATTACCCTAATTCCTTAGCGGGTACTAGAATCCACTTAGACTGCACACAAGCCCAACTTTGGTTGGTCAACCCATGTACATCTAAGGGTAGGTTCATAACCAATTGTTTCTCTAAACAATTTCTAGTAATTTTAATTTTGCCCCAGAAACCTAATCAGTAGGCTTTGGCCTCCACTGTAAGGATCCGGTTAGATCCAACCATTAACATGATCATACTTGGTGTATCTAACCAACGAATGATTAAGCCCAACTTTGGTTGGCTCACCTAACCACCATTAGAGAGACACTTCCAAGTCATCATATGATGAGTGATAATTCCATTAGTCAACAAGCACCAGGCCTTTGGGTCTGCAATGATTATTGAGTTCATGGACTCATTATCAAACACCTTAATGGGAGGCTATGACTCAGTTATCTCCATAACTTTATCATTTTAAGGACCTAATAATTTTAGAGGATTAAATAATATAGAGGATGAGTCAGATGAACCAGCTTATCATGATCCTCCCACTGGCTTCACCAAGTCAGCTTAAGGGAGACCAGGGCTGGTCTAGGAGCACCTAAATCAGTCACACTGATTTACCTAGCTGACATGGGTCAGCTCGAATAGTCAAGTGATCCGATCAAAACATAATTTCACCAAGAGGCCAGGTAAGTTCGATCAGTGGGAGGGTCTGCCAAAGCTTGCCTTAGACACCATCAGAAATGGCCAGGTAAGCGGGCTCCCAATTAAAAACCACCGGTCTGGTTTACCTTAGACACAACTGGTTTAATTAGTTTCGATTAGATCAACCTAACAGTTCGTGCTAGACCGCTTAGCCAAAATCAAGTCCATTTGGTTCTCGTTAAAGACATGGACTTGACCAACTACAACTATTGTAATTGATCTAGAGAATCCTTGACCTAATCTAAGACAACAATTGATTAGATTTAGTCAATTCTCTAATTAAGTCCATCTTTAATCTAACCATAGGTCTAACCCAATTAATGGACCTAATTTCCACTAACCCATTAACCCAATGTGTTATGATTTGTGTCTTAGGTTCTTCAATTCACAATCCTAGAACCTAATCAAACAACTTCTTAATTCTTAATTAAGTTTTGGGCTGAGGGTTGGGTTTGGCTTTTCAAAAAATATTTTCATATTTACAAAAATTTTACAATATGATTCTAAATCATATTGCATGTTTGATTCATAATCAAGATGCAAGTGAAATAAACATGAAACTACTTTAGATCTAATCTAAACAGGTTCATGTAATTGAAACAATTTCAACTTTAAATAATTTTTTTGCATAAAAATTATTAACAAAGAGATTTTATTTAGATTTAAACATCTTTTAAATCTAATAAATCATAAATTTAATCTAGATCATATCTAACAAATTTATGATTAAAGATAGATCTACACAAACTAGGACAACCTTTGCACTGTAAGGGGTAAACCTTACAGCAGGACAACCTTGCAGTTTGTGATTGATCTAAAATTTTAATTTCAGATTTAATAATCAGATTATAAATTAGATCTAATCTAAAAATAATCTAACATGTATAAATAATCATGTAATAAAGAACCTAGGCTCTGATACCAATTGTAGGAACCAGATCTAGGGTTTCAGGGTTAGATCTTGAAACTTTTTCAAGATCATACAGCGGAAGACTAAAATAAATCAAAATTTATTTTCTAAGATCAGAAAATCCTAGATCTAAGATCTATTACATGATTATTATATAGCATTAAATCAAAAATTAAAATATATATAAATATAGTATGAACTACATGTTGATCATATCAACATGTTTCTATACTAGCTACATCTAATGTATGTATTAAATAATAGATCAGATCTATTACCTTGCAAGTTAGACGCTCTAACCTCGCTGATCCGGCTTAAGGATGATGTTGCAAGCCGCACACACGTCGGCCTCTAGGAGTCGTCCACACGAGCCCACGAATCTCGATCAGAAGTCTGCTTCAGGAAATCAGCACAGTATGCTAGTACTGCGCTGATCCTTCTTTGATGGTTGATCAGGTGCCTCCTTCTTCTTGATTTGGACTCTTCCAAAGATGAAAAGTAGAAGGAGGAGTTTCAGATCTGAGACACTCTCAGAAACTCAAGATGGAGGGAGGAAAGATATGAAACAAAAACCCAAGAAGAAGACCCTCTTCTTCTTCACGTTTTTCTCTAGACACCCAAACTTGCATCTTTTATATCTCCTCGACCCAAAGGTATTTCTCTCTAATTTTTAGATGGCAGAAAGGCTCTCAAATATCTATCTCTCTTTAAAATTTCACAAGAAACTCGTCTTATATAGAGAGATATGATAGAGTCTTTGTCTAGGTCAAACACCTAGTCAAGGCTTATCCAAACATGGCAATTAAGGGACGCCCAACTCTTGAGCACCTCCTCCATATTTTTGTGATGGATCACAGAAAAGGGTGTACAATGTAAACCCTAAAAGTCACAAAATTCCAAAAAAATTTGGATAAATTCGATGCAAAATTGAAAGAGTTTTGGATTTCTAAAACTCTATCTCATAGAATTCGAAATCCAAACTTATTCCTTTTAGATTTGATCCAAATCACCTTCCATGTAAGAAAGAAGAGAGGAGACCTTTTATGAACGTGGGAGAGATCTGAGAGAGGGCTTTTGTCATACAAAATAAGTGGAGATTGGCGTTGAATAAGAGAGAGGCGTGGAGAAGGCTTATGTGGCGCAAGGTGGAATCCTAGTCCTACTAGGATTCTGTCTCATAACTTGTTTTAATTTGGTTTCCCAAACCAAATCAAATCAAAATTAGATCAACCCAATTAAAAAGGTCTTAACCTAATTAAGAACCTAATTTAATCATATTAAATTAGATTTAAATCTGATTTAATTTTCTAATCAAATTAGAAATTAGATTGACCAAGTCCTAGTTGAACTAGGACTAGTCTTTCTTTGCACTTGGCTTATCCAATAAACCAATTGGACTTGATCCAATCAAGCCCAAACAAATCTAATTAAATCATATTTAATTAGACTTAATCTCAGCCCATTGGCTTAATCAAATTAAGCCAATTAGCAATCAAATTGCTAATCGATCCTCCTGCAACACTTGCACTGGGTTAAATGTCAATCGTATTGATTATTTAACCCTATAATGATTCTTAATCGTTGATCAACCATCCGATCGGATCATGAACTCTAATGTGTGTGACCTCATAGGTCCGAACTAAGCCGGTAGCATAGAAACAAATTCCTATACCAATCGAAGTGACCATCTAGCAATGGTACCCGACGTCCGGATAGGTCGAATGTGTAGAACAACTTCCTTAGAACCATGCGGATATAGTTTTCATATAATTCATCCCTTGACCAAAATGATCATAGGACACCCCAGAGCTCAACTGTCAACTCTGATCAGGTTGTCCACATTGTATTTCAAAATATCAAATCCATCTGATGGATTATCCTGGCCAAGGTTTTGCTAAATTGAAATACAGCGACTCATTCTTCTCCAACTCTTGGAGTGGTCAATCCCATCTCGATCACACTCTGACTTTGCAAGTACTTGACTTTGCCCAGAAGCCTTCCATCCCTAAATTAGAAATTCAGTTAGTCCAGTACCAAAGCACAGTGAGTTGCTTGCAAGTCACTGAGGCGATCTCAAGTCTAAGGGACACTTATACCTATATCCCATCAGAGACATTCTCGACAGCAGAATGCTCTGGAGTTGGTCACGTTCAATGTCGATGTACCCTTACATCTCACCTGTATGCCATACCAGTGTCTCCACACTTCTTGGTTAAGAGGACAACCAACCCATATGGCCTACAGCGACCTATGCTTGATAGAAGCTGTCGTCCTTATTAACAGCCTATCATTTGGTCGTGAACAGTTTTAAAAACTAATCGATAAATTCTCTCTTTATCGAACTTAAATAGTCCTAAGGACTTCATCATAACAATGGAGTTCATTAGAAGATGAAAGCTTATGATGAAAATACCAAATATATTTTATTTATTAACAAATCAATTACAATACTTGGTTGCTCAACCGTCAACAGCTTGACGATTGGCTTTTTGGGACACATTTCCCAACATAAGGATGATGTTGCAAGCCGCACACGCATCTGGCCTCTAGGAGTCATCCACACGAGCCCATGAATCTTGATCAGAAGTCCTGCTTCAGGAAATCAGCACAGTATGCTAGTACTGCGCTGATCCTTCTTTGATGGTTGATAAGGTGCCTCCTTCTTCTTGATTTGGACTCTTCCAAAGATGGAAAGTAGAAGGAGAAGTTTCAGATCTGAGACGCTCTCAGGAAACTCAAGATGGAAGGAGGAAAGATATGAAAATAAAAACCCTAGAAGAAGACCCTCTTCTTCTTCACGTTTTTCTCTCTAGACTCCCAAACTTGCGTCTTTTATATCTCCACGACCCAAAGGTATTTATCTCTGATTTTTGGATGGCAGAAGGGTCTCTCAAATATCTATCTCCCTCAAAAATTTCATAAAGAAACTCATCTTATATAGAGAGATATGATAGAGTCCTTGTCTAGGTCAAACACCTAGTCAAGGCTTATCCAAACATGGCAAGTTAAGGGACGCCCAACTCTTGAGCACCTCCTTCATATTTTCGTGCATGGATTATAAGAAAAGGGTGCATAATGTATACCCTAAAAGCCACAAAAATTTCAAAAAAAATTTGGATAAATTTGGTGCAAAATTGAAAGAGTTTTGGATTTCTAAAACTCTATCTCATAGAATTCGAAATCCAAACTTATTCCTTTTAGATTTGATCCAAACCTCCTTCCATGTAAGAAAGAAGAGAGGAGACCTTTTGTGAACGTGGGAGAGATCTGGGAGAGGGCTTTTGTCACACAAAATAAGTGGAGATTGGCATTGAATAAGAGAGAGGGCGTGGAGAAGGTTTATGTGGCGCAAGGTGGAATCCTAGTCCTACTAGGATTCTGTCTCATAACTTGTTTTAATTTGGTTTCCCAAACCAAATCAAATCAAAATTAGATCAACCCAATTGAAATAGGTCTTAACCTAATTAAAAACCTAATTTAATCAGATTAAATTATATTTAAATCTGATTTAATTTTCTAATCAAATTAGAAATTAGATTGACCCAAGTCCTAGTTGAACTAGGACTAGTTTTTCCTTGCACTTGGCTTATCCAATAAACTAATTGGACTTGATCCAATCAAGCCCAAACTAAATCTAATTAAATTATATTTAATTAGACTTAATCTCATCCCATTGGCTTAATCAAATTAAGCCAATTAGCAATCAAATTGCTTATCGATCCTCCTGCAACACTTGCACTGGGTTAAATATCAATCGTATTGATCATCTAACCCTAGAACGATTCTTAATCGTTGATCAACCATCCGATCGGATCATGAACTCTAATGTGTGTGACCTCATAGGTCCGAACCTAAGCCGGTAGTATAGGAACAAATTCCTATACCAATCAAAGTGACCGTCTAGCAATGGTACCCGACGGTCGGATAGGTCAAATGTGTAGAACAACATCCTTAGAACCCATGCGGATATAGTTTTTATATTATTCATCCCCTTGACCAAAATGATCGTAGGACACCCCAGAGTTTAACTGTCAACTCTGATCAGGTTGTCCACATTATATTTCAAAATATCAAATCCATCTGATGGATTACCCTGGCCAAGGTTTTGCTAAATTGAAATACAGCGACTCATTCTTCTCCAACTCTTGGAGTGGTCAATCCCATCTCGATCACACTCTGACTTCGCAAGTACTTGACTGTGCCTAGAAGCCTTCCGTCCCTGAATTAGAAATTCAGTTAGTCCAGTACCAAAGCACAGTGAGTTGCTTGCAAGTCACTGAGGCGATCTCAGGTCTAAGGGACACTTATACCTATATCCCATCAGAGATATTCTCGACAGTAGAATACTCTGGAGTTGGTCACGTTCAATGATGATGTACCCTTACATCTCACCTGTATGCCATACCAGTATCTCCACACTCTTTGGTTAAGAGGACAACCAACCCATATGGCCTACAGCGACCTATGCTCGATAGAAGCTGTCGTCCTTATTAACAGCCTATCATTTGGTCGTGAACAGTTTTAAGGAGTAATCGATAAATCCTTTCTTTATCGAACCTAAATAGTCCTAAAGACTTCATCATAACAACGGAGTTCATTAGAAGATGAAAGCTTATGATGAAGATGCCAAATATATTTTATTTATTAACAAATCAATTACAATACTTGGTTGCTCAACCGTCAACAGCTTGACGATTGGCTTTTTGGGACACATTTTCCAACAACTCCCACTTGTCCTAAAGCCACTCGGCACAGTATCTAATACCCATCTTCGACTTGTGGTTGTCGAACTCCTTTATTGCCAGGGCTTTAGTGAAGGGGTCGGCTAGGTTCTCCTTTCCGTCGATCTTCTGAAGGTCGACGTCACCTCGATCCACGATCTCTCGGATCAGGTGGAAGCGACGAAAGATGTGCTTCTTCCGCTAATGTGCTTTGGGTTCCTTCACCTGAGCTATGGCACCAGTGCTGTCACAGTAGAGCAGGACTGGACCATCGAGGGAGGGTGCTACTCCGAGCTCATTGATGAATTTCCTCAGCCACACAGCTTCCTTCGCGGTATCTGATGCTGCGATATACTCCGCTTCACAAACAGAGTCTGCCACAGTATGCTGCTTGGAACTCTTCCAGCAGATGGCTCCACCATTCAGAGTAAAGATATAACCCGACACGCTCCTGCTGTCATCATGGTCAGATTGGAAGCTGGAGTCTGTGAACCCCACAAGTTTCAGATCTGACTCGTCATAAACCAACCATTGGCCCTTAGTATTTCTCAAATACTTAAGGATGGCTTTAACCACTTTCCAGTGATTTTCTCCAGGATCAGATTGGTATCTACTCACTACTCCTAGTGAGTATGCCACATCTGGTCTTGTACATGTCATGGCGTACATGATAGATCCCACGGCTGAAGCATATGGGACTCTACTCATACTCTCTCTCTCTTCAGGAGTTGTCAGACAATCCTTCTTAGAGAGAGAAATTCCATGGCCTATCGGTAGATAGCCCTTCTTGGAATTCTCCATGCTGAACCTCTTCAGCACAGTGTCTATGTACATGGACTGGGATAACCCAAGCATCCTTTTAGATCTATCCCTATAGATCTTCATCCCTAGGATGTAGGATGCTTCACCCAAGTCCTTCATGGAGAACTGTGATGACAATCAAACTTTTATTCCCTGTAGTGTGGGGATGTCATTCCCGATTAAGAGAATGTCATCCACGTACAAGACAAGGAATACCACAACTGAACCATTTGCCCATTTATAGATGTAGGGCTCTTCTCCATTCTTAATGAAGCCATACGTTTTGATCACCTTATCGAAATGCATGTTCCAACTCCGAGAAGCTTGCTTCAGTCCATAAATGGATCTCTGAAGCTTGCAAACCTTGGACTCATCTGTGGATGTAAACCCTTCAGGTTGTATCATATACACCTCTTCAGTCAGCTCTCCATTCAGGAAAGCTGTCTTTACATCCATCTGCCAGATCTCATAATCCAGATGGGCAGCTATTGCAAGCATTATCCGTATAGATTTAAGCATTGCCACAGGGGAAAATGTCTCGTCATAGTCAATACCATAACGTTGACGATACCCCTTGGCAACCAGACGGGCTTTATAGGTCTCCACCTTTCCGTCTGCGCCCCTCTTCCTTTTGAAGACCCATTTACACCCAATGGGTTTAACCCCTTCAGGTGGGTCAACCAATGTCCATACATCGTTGACCTTCATGGACTCCATTTCAGATTTCATGGTTTCAAGCCATTTCTCGGAATCAGATCTCTGCATAGCATCCATATAGGTGATCGGAACCTTATTATTCTCATCAAGTTCGATGGGATCACTGTCCCGGACCAAGAAATCGTAGTATCTATCCGGCTGATGCGGTACTCTACCGGATCGCCTTAATGGTGCAGGTATATTGGGCTCCGGATGTGATCTAATCATATCCGACTCAGGTTCAGCTATTGGTGTCGGTCCTTCTACCTGTTGAACTTCATCAAGTTCAACCTTAGAGGCAACGGTTCCTTCACCAAGGAACTTCTTTTCTAAAAAGATTGCCTTAAGACTGACGAACACCTTTTGTTCATCAGCATGGTAGAAAAAATATCCTTTTGTCTCTTTGGGGTACCCTATGAATGAGCATTTGTCAGACCTAGGTCCAAGTTTGTCTGTGACTAATCGTTTGACATAGGCCGAGCACCTCCAGACCCTAAGATGTGAAAGTACTGGCTTACGCCCTGTCCATATCTCAAATGGAGTCTTAATTACAGACTTACTTGGAATCCTATTTAACAGATATCAGGCCGATTCGAGTGCATATCCCCAGAAGGATATCAGCAAGCTAGCAAAACCCATCATGGATCGGACCATGTCTAACAAAGTCCGATTCCTCCTTTCAAACACACCATTATGCTGTGGTGTTCCTGGAGGAGTCCATTGAGAGAGAATCCCATTCTCTCCTAGATATGTGAGAAACTCACTAGAAAGGTATTCTCCTCCTCGATCAGATCGAAGAGTTTTAATACTCCTCCCAATTTATTTTTTTACTTCACTTCAGAATCGTTTGAACATTTCAAATGAATCCGACTTATGTTTCATCAGATAGACATATCCATATCGGGATAGGTCATCCGTGAAAGTTATGAAGTAGAAATATCCACCTCTAGCACTGGTGCTCATGGGCCCACATACATCAGTATGTACTAGGCTCAAGAGCTCAGTAGCTCTCTCATCTTTTTCAGTAAAAGGTGACTTGGTCATTTTACCAAGAAGACAGGACTCACAGGTTGGAAGTGATTCACAATCACTAACTTCGAGGATTTCCTCTTGAGTCAACCTGTTTATTCTGTTCTTGTTTATATGACCTAGCCTACAGTGCCATAAGTAGATATCTGACACACTATCTAATCTAGGGTGCTTGCCAGTAGAATAGACTCTTATCAGGATTGACCTTTTTGGTCTGGCTCTGCACTGATGTCCTAGCCTGAACTTGCACCTTCTTTACTTTCTTCTTCTTGTTCTTCTTTCCTTTCTTAAAAGGTCGAGAACCAGAAGACGAACCTCCCACTAAATTCACCGACTCCTTGTGAAGTTGGTGATCCTTCTCAAAGTTCTGAAGCAACCCCAGTAACCCGTGGTAGTTCTCTTCAGGCTTTGTCATTCTATAATGAGTGAGGAATGGGAGATAAGACTTGGACAGCGAGTTCAGTATTGCATCTTTCCCAAGCTGCTCATGCAAGGAAAAGTCGAGCTTGCTTAATCATTCCATCAGCTCGATCATGTACAATACATGATCAGTGACAGAGGCACCATCCCGCATTTTGGCGTTGAAGATGGCATAACTAGTCTTGTGCCTCTCCACGTCATCGGGTGTGCCAAAGGCATCCTCCAACACTTGAAGCATGTCCTTTGGCTGAGCCATCTCAAATCTGCGACTGAACTCGTCGCTCATAGCAGCCAGCATGATACAGTGCACCGTGGTCCGGTCACTCAGCCACTTCTGGTAAGTGTCTCTGACTGTTCCACGTGCATTGGCAGCTGGCTCCTCAGGTGCAGGATCCATTATCACATATAGGATCCGTTCATACTCCAGGACTATCTTCAACTTTTGGTACCAGCTACCGAAGTTGGGTCCCACCAACTTATCATTGTCCAACAATGATCGGAGCGATAGGGAAGTGGCCATATTTGCACAAAGGAGAACCATAACCTAATTAGTAATTGATTCATTAAACCTAAAGATTTGGACTTTAATCAAAAGGTTTCTCCCACTATTTTATTCGAATTGGTAGCCTCTACCTCCAATTCGAGGAATTACCCTAATTCCTTAGCGGGTACTAGAATCCACTTAGACTGCACACAAGCCCAACTTTGGTTGGCCAACCCATGTACATCTAAGGGTAGGTTCATAACCAATTGTTTCTCTAAACAATTTCTAGTAATTTTAATTTTGCCCCAGAAACCTAATCAGTAGGCTTTGGCCTCCACTGTAAGGATCCAGTTAGGTCCAACCATTAACATGATCATACTTGGTGTATCTAACCAACGAATGATTAAGCCCAACTCTGGTTGGCTCACCTAACCACCATTAGAGAGACACTTCCAAGTCGTCATATGATGAGTGATAATTCCATTAGTCAACAAGCACCAGGCCTTTGGGTCTGCAATGATTATTGAGTTAATGGACTCATTATCAAACACCTTAATGGGAGGCTATGACTTAGTTATCTCCATAACTTTATCATTTTAAGGACCTAATAATTTTAGAGGATTTAAATAATATAGAGGATGAAGTCAGATGAACCAGCTTATCATGATCCTCCCACTGGCTTCACCAAGTCAGCTTAAGGGAGACCAGGGCTGGTCTAGGAGCACCTAAATCAGTCACACTGATTTACCTAGCTGACATGGGTCAGCTCGAATAGTCAAGTGATCCGATCAAAACATAATTTCACCAAGAGGCCAGGTAAGTTCGATCAGTGGGAGGGTCTGCCAAAGCTTGCCTTAGACACCATCAGAAATGGCCAGGTAAGCGGGCTCCCAATTAAAAACCACCGGTCTGGTTTACCTTAGACACCAACTGGTTTAATTAGTTTCGATTAGATCAACCTAACAGTTCATGCTAGATCGCTTAGCCAAGAATCAAGTCCATTTGGTTCTCATTAAAGACATGGACTTGACCAACTATAACTATTGTAATTGATCTAGAGAATCCTTGACCTAATCTAAGACAACAATTGATTAGATTTAGTCAATTCTCTAACTAAGTCCATCTTTAATCTAACCATAGGTCTAACCCAATTAATGGACCTAATTCCCACTAACCCATTAACCCAATGTGTTATGATTTGTGTCTTAGGTTCTTCAATTCACAATCCTAGAACCTAATCAAACAACTTAATTCTTAATTAAGTTTTGGGCTGAGGGTTGGGTTCGGCTTTTCAAAAAATAATTTTTATATTTGTAAAATAATTTTACAATATGATTCTACCAACCATATTGCATGTTTGATTCATAATCAAGATGCAAGTGAAATAAACATGAAACTACTTTAGATCTGATCTAAACAGGTTCATGTAATTGAAACAATTTCAACTTTAAACAATTTCTTTGCACAAAAATTATTAACAAAGAGATTTTATTTTAGATTTAAATGTCTTTTAAATCTAATAAATCATAAATTTAATCTAGATCATATCTAATAAATTTATGATTAAAGATAGATCTACACAAACTAGGACAACCTTTGCACTGTAAGGGGTAAACCTTACAGCAGGACAACCTTGCAGTTTGTGATTGATCTAAAATTTTAATTTCAGATTTAATAATCAGATTATAAATTAGATCTAATCTAAAAATAATCTAAGCATGTATAAATAATCATGTAATAAAGAACCTAGGCTCTGATACCAATTGAAGGAACCAGATCTAGGATTTCAGGGTTAGATCTTGAAATTTTTTCAAGATCATACAGTGGAAGACTAAAATAAATCAAAATTTATTTTCTAAAACCAGAGAATCTCTAGATCTAATATCTTATTACATGATTATTACATAGAATTAAATTAGAAATTAAAATATATAAATATAGCATGAACTACATGTTGATCATATCAACATGTTTTTATACCACATCTAATGTATGTATTAAACAATAGATCAGATCTATTACCTTGAAAGTTAGATGCTCTAACCTCGCTGATCTAGGCTTAAGGATGATGTTGCAAGCCGCACACGCGTCTGGCCTCTAGGAGTCGTCCACACGAGCCCACGAATCTCGATCAGAAGTCCTGCTTCAGGAAATCAGCACAGTATGCTAGTACTGCGCTGATCCTTCTTTGATGGTTGATCAGGTGCCTCCTTCTTCTTGATTTGGACTCTTCCAAAGATGGAAAGTAGAAGGAGAAGTTTTAGATCTGAGACGCTCTCAGGAAACTCAAGATGGAAGGAGGAAAATATGAAAATAAAAACCCTAGAAGAAGACCCTCTTCTTCTTCACGTTTTTCTCTCTAGATACCCAAACTTGCGTCTTTTATATCTCCATGACCCAAAGGTATTTCTCTCTGATTTTTGGATGGAAGAAATCTCTCTCAAATATCTATCTCCTCAAAACTTTCATGAAGAAACTCATCTTATATAGAGAGATATGATAGAGTCCTTGTCTAGGTCAAACACCTAGTCAAGGCTTATCCAAACATGGCAAGTTAAGGGATGCCCAACTCTTGAGCACCTCCTTCATATTTTTGTGCATGGATCACAAGAAAAGGGTGCATAATGTATACCCTAAAAGCCATGAGAATTTCAAAAAAAATTTGGATAAATTCGGTGCAAAATTGAAAGAGTTTTGGATTTCTAAAACTCTATCTCATAGAATTCGAAATCCAAACTTATTCCTTTTAGATTTGATCCAAACCACCTTCCATGTAAGAAAGAAGAGAGGAGACCTTTTGTGAACATGGGAGAGATCTGGGAGAGGGCTTTTGTCACACAAAATAAGTGGAGATTGGTGTTGAATAAGAGAGAGGGCGTGGAGAAGGTTTATGTGGCGCAAGGTGGAATCCTAGTCCTACTAGGATTCTGTCTCATAACTTGTTTTAATTTGGTTTCCCAAACCAAATCAAATCAAAATTAGATCAACCCAATTGAAATAGGTCTTAACCCAATTAAGAACCTAATTTAATCAAATTAAATTATATTTAAATCTGATTTAATTTTCTAATCAAATTAGAAATTAGATTGACCCAAGTCCTAGTTGAACTAGGACTAGTTTTTCCTTGCACTTGGCTTATCCAATAAACCAATTGAACTTGATCCAATCAAGCCCAAACCAAATCTAATTAAATCATATTTAATTAGACTTAATCTCATCCCATTGGCTTAATCAAATTAAGCCAATTAGCAATCAAATTGCTAATCGATCCTCCTGCAACACTTGCACTGGGTTAAATATCAATCGTATTGATCATCTAACCCTAGAACGATTCTTAATCGTTGATCAACCATCCGATCGGATCATGAACTCTAATTTGTGTGACCTCATAGGTCCGAACCTAAGTCGGTAGCATAGGAACAAATTCCTATACCAATCGAAGTGACCGTCTAGCAATGGTACCCGACGACCGGATAGGTCGAATGTGTAGAACAACATCCTTAGAACCCATGCGGATATAGTTTTCATATAATTCATCCCCTTGACCAAAATGATCATAGGACACCCCAGAGTTTAACTATCAACTCTGATCAGGTTGTCCACATTATATTTCAAAATATCAAATCCATCTGATGGATTACCTTGGCCAAGGTTTTGCTAAATTGAAATACAACGACTCATTCTTCTCCAACTCTTGGAGTGGTCAATCCCATCTCGATCACACTCTGACTTCGCAAGTACTTGACTGTGCCCAGAAGCCTTCCGTCTCTGAATTAAAAATTCAGTTAGTCCAGTACCAAAGCACAGTGAGTTGCTTGCAAGTCACTGAGGCGATCTCAGGTCTAAGGGACACTTATACCTATATCCCATCAGAGATATTCTCGACAGTAGAATACTCTGGAGTTGGTCACGTTCAATGATGATGTACCCTTACATCTCACCTGTATGCCATACCAGTGTCTCTACACTCTTTGGTTAAGAGGACAACCAACCCATATGGCCTACAGCGACCTATGCTCGATAGAAGCTGTCGTCCTTATTAACAGCCTATCATTTGGTCGTGAACAGTTTTAAGGACTAATCGATAAATCCTCTCTTTATCGAACCTAAATAGTCCTAAGGACTTCATCATAACAACGGAGTTCATTAGAAGATGAAAGCTTATGATGAAGATGCCAAATATATTTTATTTATTAACAAATCAATTACAATACTTGGTTGCTCAACCGTCAACAGCTTGACGATTGGCTTTTTGGGACACATTTTCCAACACATATATCTTCCTCCCTTGCTGGTTTTTATTTTTCTAGAGCCTCTTATCCTCTTTCTCTCTTCCTCCTCTAGATATCCTATTGCTTTAGAGTATCCAAGATATTTGAAGAATAAGGAAGAGATCAGCCGTCAAAGTTGCTTGCAGGCTAGCACCTCCAAGCCCTTGATCTGCACTAGTCTTCACGTGGATTTTTTTGTAGAGGTCAGATGACTTCGTGTGGCTATGAGCGATCTGAGAAACATCCTCTCCAAGCATTGGACTAGAAAAATCAAGATTTAATTAGTTTGGTAAATATTTCTAACTTGTCTTGATCATATTGTTAGATCTAATAGTTAGATCTAGATTTTCAACATCAATAAGATCAATATACTTTTATTTTAGATCTAAAGTATATATTTTTTATATCATAGATTATGATGTGGTAGTCTAAAATTAGATCTTATGCATGTGATTAGGATTAAATTATTTAATCTTTCTTTTGTGCTGCATAAAAATTTTAAAATCACATGCATAGTACTACTGCATATTTTCTTCAATTGGTATCGGAGCATGGTTCTTTTGATATGAATTATTATGACTTTAGATCTAATTTTTGATGTTAGATTTAATTATTTATAATTTAAATTAGATCTAAATAAATTTACTTTTAGATTTGATTATTATCTTGTTAGATTAGATATTCTGAGTAGCAAAGTACTTGGATTGGATAATCATCAGGCTATTCAATCATAGGAGCAAATAGAATTTTATGACCCTCTCCTCTCATTCAATGGGGTGCTCTTATGGTGTGTAGAGGTACCACTGTGAGGTCCCATGAAGAAGAAATCAAAAGGAGAAAAACTTACTTTCTTGCAAAATCCTAGATCTTGAAACTCTAGGTATTGTTGTATGTGATGCAAGTTGCGAAGAAACTAGTTACATCTAATCTTGATTAATCAAAATTATTTTGATTTAAAATCATAAAAATTTAGATTTAATCTAAAATAATTTTATAATTTAGTGTAAAAAATTTATATGAAAAATTATTTTCAAACCTTAACCATGTTGATGCAAAAATTTAATTAAGAATTAAGTGTAAGTTGATTGGATCTAGAATTATGATTTGAGATCTAATGATATTGCATTCAATATGGAGCATGAGTTAGCTCAAATCAGGTCTTTCTCTTTAATTGAGTTAGACCTAAGATTAGAATTGTTCGATGTATGTCTTAGAAATCAATATGGCTGACACATTGTAATTAATCTAGGGCATAATTTTGTACTTAATATATTGATATGTGAAGGAACCAGATCTAGGATTTCAGGATTAGATCTTGAAATTATTTCAAGATCATGCAGCGAAAGACTAAAATAAATTAAAATTTATTTTATAAAATCAAAGAATCCTTAGATTTAAGATCCTATTACATGACTATTATATGGTATTAAATCAGAAATTAAAACATATAGAGAATGAACTATATGTTGATCATATCAACATGTTTCTATGCTACATCTAATGTATATAATAAACAATAGATCAGATCTATTACCTTGCAAGTTAGATGTTCTAACCTTGCTGATCTGGGCTTGAGGATGATGTTGTAAGCTGCACATACATCCAGCCTCTAGGAGTCGTCCACACGAGCCCACGAACCTCGATCAGAAGTCCTGCTCCAGAAAATCAGCATAGTATGCTAGAACTACGTTGATCCTTCTTCGATGGTTGATCAAGTACCTCTTTCTTTTTGATTTGAACTCTTCTAAAGATGAGAAGTAAGAGAAAAAGTTTTAGATCTGAGACACTCTCAGAAAACTCAAGATGGAGGAAGGAAAGAGATGAACACAACAACCCTAGAAGAAGACCCTCTTCTTTTTCTCTTTGCTCTCTCTAGACACCCTATCTTGTGTCTATTATATCTCCATGTCCCAACATTTTTTCTCTTTGATTTTTGGACACCCCAAAGGTCTCTCTTTGATATAGGTTTCATGAAAATTTTATAAAAAAATTTATTTTATATAGAGAGATATGTTAGAGTCCTTATCTAGGTCAAATACCTAGTCAAGGTTATCCAAACATGGCAAGATAAGGGGTGCCAAACTCTTGGGCGCCCCCTCCTTCTTTTTGTGCATGGACCAATAGCAAAGGGTGCCTATCAAGTGCCATAAAAGTCACAAAAATCCTAGGAAAAATCTGAATAAAATCGATGCAAAAAGAAAAGAGTTTTGGATTTCTAAAACTCTATCGCATAGAATTTGAAATCCAAACTTATTCCTACTTTGATTTGATCCACAACCATCTTCCATGTAAGAAAGAAGAGAGAAAATCTTATGAGTATGGTGAAGACCTGGGAGAGGATTTTTGTCACACAAAATAAGAAGAAATTGGCATGGAATAAGAGAGAGGGCATGGGGGACTTATGTGGCGCAAGGTAGAATCCTAGTCTTACTAGGATTCTATCTTATGACTTGTTTTAATTTGATTTCTCAAACCAAATCAAACCAAAATTAGATCTACCCTATTAAAATAGATCTTAACTCAATTAATAACCTAATTTAATCAGATTAAATTAGATTTAAGTTTATTTTAATTTTTTAATCAAATTAAAAATTAGGTTGACCCAAGTCCTAATTGAACTAGGACTAATTTTTCCTTGCACTTGGCTTATCCAATAAACCAATTGGACTTGATCCAATCAAGCCCAAACTAAATCTTATTAAATCATATTCAATTAGACTTAATCTCAGTCCATTGGCTAAATCAAATTAAGCCAATTAGCAATCGAATTGCTAATCGATCCTCCTGCAATACTTGCACTAGGTTAAATGTCAATCGTATTGATCGTTTAATCCTAGAATGATTCTTAATCGTTGATCAACCATCCGATCGGATCGTGAACTCTAATATGTGTGACCTCATAGGTCCAAACCTAAGCTGGTAGTATAGAAATAAATTTTTTTATCAATCAAAGTGACCATCTAGCAATGGTACCCGACGGTCGGATAGATCGAATGTGTAGAACAACATCCTTAAAATCCATGTGGAATAGTTTCCATATAATTTATCCTCTTGATCAAAATGATCATAAGACACCTCAGAGTTCAACTGTCAACTCTGATCAGGTTGTCCACATTGTATTTCAAAATATCAAATCCATCTGATGGATTACCCTGGCCAAGATTTTGCTAAATTGAAATACAGTGACTCATTCTTCTCCAACTCTTGGAGTGGTCAATCCCATCTCGATCATGCTCTGATTTTACAAATACTTGATTGTACCCAAAATCCTTCCATCACTAAATTAGAAATTCAGTTAGTCCAGTACCAAAGCACAATGAGTTGCTTGCAAGTCACTGAGATGATCTCTGATCTAAGGGACACTTATACCTATATCCCATCAGAGACATTCTCGACAGCAGAATGCTCTGGAGTTGGTCACGTTCCATGACAATGTACCCTTACATCTCATCTGTATGCCATACCAGTATCTCCACGCTCCTTGGTTAAGAAGACAACCAACCCATATGGCTTACAGCGACCTATCATTTGCATTATTAACAGCCTATCATTTGGTCGTGAGCAATTTTAAGGACTAATCGATAAATTTTCTCTTTATCAAACTTAAATAGTCCTAAGAACTTCATCATAACAACGGAGTTCATTAGAAGATGAAAACTTATGATGAAAAAACCAAAAATATATTTTATTTATTAACAAATCAATTACAATACTTGATTTCTAAACCGTCAACAGCTTGATGATTGACTTTTGGGACATACTTTCCAACAACTCCCACTTGTCCAAAAGCCACTCAGCACAGTATCTAATACCCATCTTCGACTTGTGATTGTCGAACTCCTTTATCACCAGGGCTTTAGTGAAGGGGTCGACCAGGTTCTTCTTTCCATCGATCTTCTGAAGGTCGACGTCACCTCGATCCACGATCTCTCAGACCAAGTGAAAGCAGTGCAAAATGTGCTTCATCTACTGGTGTGCTTTGGATTCCTTCGCCTGAGCTATGGCACCAGTGCTATCGTAGTAGAGCAGGATCGGACCATCGAGGGAGGGTGCTACTCTGAGCTCGATAATGAATTTTCTCAGCCACACAGCTTCCTTCACGACATCTGATGCTTCGATGTACTCCATCTCACAAACAGAGTCTGCCACAGTATGCTGCTTGAAACTCTTTCAGTAGATGGCTCCACCATTCAGAGTAAAGATATAACCTGACACGCTTCTGTTGTCATCATGGTCAGATTGAAAGCTGGAGTTTGTGAACCCCATAAGTTTCAGATCTGACTCGCCATAAACCAACCATTGGTGCTTAATATTTCTCAAATACTTAAGGATGGCTTTAACCACTTTCCAGTGGTTTTCTCCAAGATCAGATTGGTATCTTCTCACTACTCCTAGTGAGTATGCCACATCTGACCTTGTACATATCATGGCGTACATGATAGATCCCACGGTCAAAGCATATGGGACTCTACTCATATGCTCTCTCTCTTCAGAAATTATCGGACAATCCTTCTTAGAGAGAGAAATTCAATGGCCTATCGGTAAATAGCCCTTCTTGAAATTCTCCATGTTGAACCTCTTTAGCACAGTGTCTATGTACGTGGACTGGGATAACCCAAGCATCTTTTTAGATCTATCCCTATAGATCTTCATCCCTAGGATGTAGGATGCTTCACCCAAGTCCTTCATGGAGAACTGTGATGACAACCAAACTTTTATTCCCTATAGTGTGGAAATGTTATTTTCGATTAAGAGAATGTCATCCACGTATAAGACAAAGAATACCACAACTGGACCATTTGCCCATTTATAGATGCAGGGCTCTTCTCCATTCTTAACGAAGCCATACGTTTTGATCATATTATCAAAATGCATGTTGCAAGTCTGAGAAGCTTACTTCAATCCATAAATGGATCTCTGAAGCTTGCACACTTTGGACTCATCTGTGGATGTAAATCTTTTAGGTTGTATCATATACACCTCTTCGGTCAGTTCTCTATTTAGGAAAGCTGTCTTTATATCCATCTGCCAGACTCATAATCCAGATAGGCAACTATTGCAAGCATTATCCGAATGGATTTGAGCATTGCCACAGGGGAGAACATCTCATCATAGTCAATACCATAATGTTGACGATACTCCTTGGCAACCAGACAGGCTTTATAGGTCTCCACCTTTCCGTCTGCACCCCTCTTTCTTTTGAAGACCCATTTACACCCAATGGGGTTAACTTCTTCAGGTGGGTGGACCAATGTCCATACATCGTTGACCTTCATGGACTCCATTTCGAATTTCATGGCTTCAAGTTATTTTTCAGAATTAGGTCTCTGCATTGCATCCATATAGGTGATCGGATCCTCATCATTCTCATCGAGTTCGATGAGATCACCATCTCGGATCAAGAAACCATAGTATCTGTCTGACAGATGTAGTACTCTATCGGATCATCTTAATGGTGCAGGTATATTGGGCTCCGGATTTGATCTAATCAAATTCGACTCAGGTTTAGCTATTGGTGTCGGATCTTTTACCTGTTGAACTTCATCAAGTTCAACCTTAGAGGCAATGGTTCCTTCACCAAGGAACTCCTTTTCTAAAAAGATTGCCTTAAGGCTGATGAATACCTTTTGTTCATCAACATGGTAGAAAAAATATCCTTTTGTCTCTTTGGGGTACCCTATGAATGTGCATTTGTCAGACCTAGGTCTGAGTTTATCTGTAACTAACCGTTTGACATAGGCCGGGCACCCGCAGACTCTAAGATGTAAAAGTGCTGGCTTACGTCCTGTCCATATCTCATATGGAGTCTTAATTATAAACTTATTTGAAGCCCTATTTAATAGATAACAGATCGATTCAAGTGCATATCCCCAGAAGGATATCGGCAAGCTGGCAAAACCCATCATGGATCGAACCATGTCTAACAGAGTCTGATTTCTCTTTTCAGACACACCATTATGCTGTGGTGTTCCTAGAGGAGTCCATTGGGAGAGAATCCCATTCTCTCCTAGGTATGTGAGAAACTCACCAGAAAGATATTCCCCTCCTCAGTCAGACCGAAGAGTTTTAATACTCTTTCCAGTTTATTTTTCTACTTCACTTCGAAATCATTTGAACAATTCAAATGAATATGACTTATGTTTCATCTGATAGACATATCCATATCTGGATAGATCATCCGTGAAGGTGATGAAGTAGAAATATCCACCTCTAGCACTTGTGCTCATGGGC
Source organism: Elaeis guineensis (assembly GCF_000442705.2). Lineage (NCBI taxonomy): Eukaryota > Viridiplantae > Streptophyta > Magnoliopsida > Arecales > Arecaceae > Elaeis > Elaeis guineensis. The sequence continues at coordinate 13,647,796 of NC_026006.2, read as the reverse complement.
CCCGCATACATCAGTATGTACTAGGCCCAAGAGCTCAGTAGCTCTCTCACTTTTTTCAGTAAAAGTTGACTTGATCATTTTATCAAGAAGACATGACTCACATGTTGGAAGTGATTCACAATCACTGACTTCAAGAATTTCCTCTTGAGTCAACCTGCTTATTCTGTTCTTGTTTATATGACCTAGCCTATAGTGCCATAAGTAGATATCTGACACACTATCTAATCTAGGGTGCTTGCCAGTAGAATAGACTACGTTAACAGGTTGTGATAACATATACACACCATTGTTCAAATGTCCATAAAAAATAGTAACATCATTCATAATGATATTACAAACTTATTTCTTTATTGAAATTTTATAATCATTTTTGGCCAGAAGGCCTACAGAAATAATATTTAAAAAGAAATTGGGATAGAAATGACAATCTTTAAGAATAACGATATGGGACTCAAATATAAGTTTCAAGATTCCTAATGCTAGAACTGGAACTGGTTTTTCATCTCCAACATTCAGGAACCTCTCACCTTGCTCGAATCTCCTACTGACCTGCAACCCTTGTAACAAATTGCAAAAATGGTAAGGGCTACTGGTATCCAATATCCAGTCAGTTATATCACAAATAGAGAAATTGCAAGGAGTTATAAATACCTTGCCCAGCAACAGCTTGTTGCTTTCTCTGCCTATTCGGGTCTAGGGAGGCAATGTATTGAGGACAGTTCCTCTTTTAGTACCCTTGCTTCTTGCAAAAGAAGCATTCAGCTTGACTCTTATCGAGCTTGATCTTTTTGGTCTGGCCCTACACTGATGTCCCAGCCTAAACTTGCACCTTCTTCACTTTCTTCTTCTTGTTCTTCTTCTCTTTCTTAAAGGGTCGAGAACTAGAAGATGAACCTCCCACTAAGTTCACCGACTCCTTGTGGAGTTGGTGATCTTTCTCAAAATTCTGAAGCAACCTCAGTAACCCATGGTAGTTTACTTCAGGCTTAGTCATTCTATAATGAGTGAGAAATGGGAGATAAGACTTGAGCAGCGAGTTCAATATTGCATCTTTCCCAAGCTGCTCATGCAAGAGAAAATCGAGCTTGCTCAAATACTCCATCAGCTCGATCATGTACAATACATGATCAGTGACAAAGGCACCATCCTATATTTTGGTGTTGAAGATGGCACAACTAGTTTTGTGCCTCTCCACATTATCGGGTGTGCCAAAGGCATCCTCCAATACTTGAAGCATGTCCTTTGGCTGAGCCATCTTAAATTTGTGATTGAACTTATCGTTCATAGTAGCCAGCATGATGCAGTGCACCGTGGTCCAGTCACTGAGCCACTTCTGATAAGTATCTCTGACTGTTCCATGTGCATTGACAGCTGGCTCCTCAGGTGCAGGATCCGTTATCACATATAGGATCTGTTCATGCTCCAGAACTATCTTCAACTTTCGATACCAGCTACCGAAGTTGGATCCCATCAATTTATCATTGTTCAACAATGATCGGAGTGATAGAAAAGTAGCCATATCTGCATAAAGAAAAACCATAACCTAATTAGTAATTGATTTATTAAACCTAAAGATTTGAACTTTAATCAAAAAGTTTCTCACACTATTTTATTCGAATTGGTAGCCTCTACCTCCAATTCGAGGAATTATCCTAATTCCTTAGTGGGTACTAAAATCCACTTAGACTGCACACAAGCCTAACTTTAGTTGGCTAACCCATGTACATCTAAGGGTAGGTTTATAACCAATTATTTTTCTAAATAATTTTTAGTAATTTTAATTTTTTCCCAGTCCCTAATCAGCAGGCTTTGGCCTCCACTGAAAAGGTCTGATTAGGTCCAACCATTAACATGGCCATACTTGGCCCATCTAGCCAATGAATGATTAGGCCCAACTTTGGTTGGCTAACCTAACCACCATTTAGAAAGATGCAGTCAAGAAATCATATTATGAATGATAATTCCATCAGTTGATAAGCACCAGGCCTTTGGGCCTCCAATGATTATCCAACTGATGGATCCATTATCATCCACTTAATGGGAGGCTATGATCTAGTTATCACCATAACTATTTCATTTTAAGGACCTAATAATTTTAAAAGATTTAATTGATTTAGAGGATGAGGTCAGATGAATCAACTTATCATGATCCTCCCACTGGCTTCACCAAGTCAGCTTAAGGGAGACCATTAAAATACTGGTCTAGGAGCACCTAAATCAGTCACACTGATTTACCTAGCTGACATGGGTCAGCTCGAATAGTCAAGTGATCCAATCAAAATATAATTTTACCAAGAGGTCAGGTAAGTTCGATTGGTGGGAGGGTTTGCCAAAGCTTACCTTAGACACCATTAGAAATGGCCAGGTAAGCGGGCTCCCAATTAAAAAGCACCGGTCTGGTTTACCTTAGACACCAACTGGTTTAATTAGTTTTGATTGGATCAACCTAACAGTTCGTGCTAGATCGCTTTGCCAAGAATCAAGTCCATTTGGTTCTCGTTAAAGACATGGACTTGACGAACTATAACTATTGTAATTGATCTAGAGAATCTTTGACCTAATCTAAGATAATAATTGATTAGATTTAGTCAATTCTCTAATTAAGTCCATCTTTAATCTAACCTTAGGTCTAACCCAATTAATGGACCTAATTCCTACTAACCAATTAACCCAATGTGTTATGGTTTGTGTCTTAGGTTCTTCAATTCACAATCCTAGAACCTAATCAAAATAACTTCTTAATTCTCAATTAAGTTTTAAACTGAGAGTTGGGATTCGGCTTTTTAAAAATAATTTTCATATTTGTAAAATAATTTTACAACATGGTTCTACCAACCAAGTTGCATGTTTGATTAATAATCAAGATACAAATGAAATAAACATGAAACTACTTTAGATCTAATCCAAACAGGTTCATGTAATTGAAACAATTTTAACTTTAAACTGCGTAAATTTTTCAGACAAAAATATGATGGTTCTTTACACAGGTTATATTCATAAAGAGATTTTATTTTAGATTTAAATATTTTTTAAATCTAATAAATCATAAATTTAATCTGAATCATATCTAACAAATTTGTGATTAAAGATAGAGCTACACGAACTAGGATAATCTTTGCACTGTAAGGGGTAAACCTTACAGCAGGACAACCTTGCAGTTTGCGATTGATCTAAAAATTTTAATTTCAGATTTAATAATCAGATTATAACTTAGATCTAATATAAAAAATAATCCAAGTATGTATAAATAATCATGTAATAAATAATCTGGCTCTGATATCAATTGAAGGGAACCAGATCTATGGTTTCAGGGTTAGATTTTGAAACCTTTTCAAGATCATGCAGTGGAAGACTAAAATAAATCAAATTTATTTTATAAAATCAGAGAATTTATAGATCTAAGATCTTATTACATGATTATTATATGGTATTAAATCAAAAATTAAAATATATAGAGAATGAACTACATGTTGATCATATCAACATGTTTTTATGCTACATCTAATGTATGTAATAAACAATAGATCAGATCTATTACCTTGCAAGTTAGACATTCTAACCTTACTGATCCGGCTTTGAGGATGATGTTGCAAGCCACACACATGTCCGACCTCTAGGAGTCGTCCACACGAGCCTACGAATCTCGATCAGAAGTCCTGCTCCAGGAAATCAGCACAGTATGCTAGTACTGCGCTGATCCTTCTTCGATGGTTGATCAGGTGCCTCCTTCTTCTTGATTTGGACTCTTCCAAAGATGAGAAGTAGGAGGAGTTTCAAATCTGAGATGCTCTCAGAAAACTCAAGATGAAGGAAGGAAAGAGATGAACACAACAACCCTAAAGAAGACCCTCTTCTTTTTCTCTTTGCTCTCTCTAGACACCCTATCTTGTGTCTATTATATCTCCATGCCCCAACCTTCTTTCTCTCTAATTTTTGGATGCCCCAAAGGTCTCTCTAATCTATTTTCTATGAAAATTTTATGAAAAAATTTATTTTATGTAGAGAGATATGATAGAGTCCTTGTCTAGGTCAAATACCTAGTCAAGGTTTATCCAAACATGGCAAGATAAGGGGCGCCCAACTCTTGGGCACCCCCTCCTTCTTTTTGTGTGTGGACCAATAGAAAAGGGTGCCTATCAAGTGCCATAAAAGCCATGAAAATCTTAAGAAAAGTCTGAGTAAAATTGATGCAAAAAGGAAAGAGTTTTGGATTTCTAAAACTCTATCTCATAGAATTTGAAATCCAAATTTATTCCTACTTTGATTTAATCCACAACCATCTTCCATGTAAGAAAAAAGAGAGGAAACCTTTTGGGCATGGTAAAGACCTGAGAGAAAATTTTTGTCGCATAAAATAAAAGAGAATTGGTGTGGAATAAGAGAGAGGGCGTGGGGGGCTTATGTGGCGCAAGGTAGAATTTTAGTCTTACTAGGATTCTATCATATGACTTGTTTTAATTTGGTTTCTCAAACCAAATCAAACCAAAATTAGACCAACCTAATTAAAGTAAGTCTTAATCCAATTAAAAATCTAATTTAATCAGATTAAATTAGATTAAATCTATTTTAATTTTCTAATCAAATTAGAAATTAGGTTGATTCAAGTCCTAATTGAACTAGGACTTGTTTTTCCTTGCACTTGATTTATCCAATAAACCAATTGGACTTGATCCAATCAAGCCTAAACTAAATCTAATTAAATTATTTTCAATTAGACTTAATCTTAATCCATTGGCTAAATCAAATTAAGCCAATTAGCAATCGAATTGCTAATCGATCCTCCTGCAACACTTGCACTAGGTTAAATATCGATCGTATTGATCGTTTAACCCTAGAATGATTCTTAATCGTTGATCAACCATCCGATCGTATCATGAACTCTAATGTGTGTGACCTCATAGGTCCAAACCAAAGCCAGTAGCACAGGAATAAATTTTTGTACCAATCGAAGTGATCATCTAGCAATGGTACCCAACGGTCGGATAGGTCGAATGTGTAGAACAACATCCTTAGAATCCATACGGATATAGTTTCCATATAATTCATCCCCTTAACCAAAATGATTATAGGATACCTCAGAGTTCAACTGTCAACTCTAATCAGGTTGTCCACATTGTATTTCAAAATATCAAATCCATCTGATAGATTACCCTAGCCAAGATTTTGCTAAATTAAATACAGCGACTCATTCTTCTCCAACTCTTGGAGTGGTCAATCCCATCTCGATCACACTCTGACTTCGCAAGTACTTGACTGTGCCCAGAAACCTTCCGTCACTGAATTAGAAATTCAGTTAGTCCAGTACCAAAGCACAGTGAGTTGCTTGCAAGTCACTGAGGCGATCTCAGGTCTAAGGGACACTTATACCTATATCCCATCAGAGACATTCTCGATAGCAGAATGCTCTGGAGTTGGTCACGTTCAATGATGATGTACCCTTACATCTCACTTGTATGCCATACCAGTGTCTCTACACTCTTTGATTAAGAGGACAACCAACCCATATGGCCTACAGTGACCTATGCTTGATAGAAGTTGTCGTCTTTATTAACAGCCTATCATTTGGTCGTGAACAATTTTAAGGACTAATCGATAAATCCTCTCTTTATCGAACTTAAATAGTCCTAAGGACTTCATCATAACAACGGAGTTCGTTAGAAGATGAAAACTTATGATGAAAATGCTAAAAATATATTTTATTTATTAACAAATCAATTACAATACTTGGTTTCTCAATCGTCAACAGCTTGACGATAGACTTTTGGGACATATTTTTTAACAACTCCCATTTGTTCGAAAGCCACTCGACACAGTATCTAATACCCATATTCGACTTGTGATTGTCGAACTCCTTTATCACCAGGCTTTAGTGAAGGGGTTGGCCAGGTTCTCCTTTCCATCGATTTTCTGAAGATCGACGTCACCTCGATCCACGATCTCCCAGACCAAGTGGAAGCGGTGCAAAATGTGCTTCGTCTGCTGGTGTGCTTTGGATTCCTTCATCTGAGCTATGGCACCAGTGCTGTCGCAGTAGAGCAGGACCAAACCATCGAGGGAGGATGCTACTCTGAGCTCGATGATGAATTTTCTCAGCCACACAGCTTCCTTCGCGGCATCCGATGCTGCGATGTACTCCACCTCGCAAATAGAGACTGCCACAGTATGCTGCTTGGAACTCTTCCAGCAGATGGCTCCACCATTCAGAGTAAAGATATAACCCGACATGCTTCTATTGTCATCATGGTCAAATTGAAAGCTGGAGTCTGTGAACTCCACAAGTTTCAGATCTGACTCGCCACAAACCAACCATTGGTCCTTCGTATTTCTCAAATACTTAAAGATGGTTTTAACCAATTTTCAGTGGTTTTCTCTAGGATCAAATTGGTATCTACTCACTACTCCTAGTGAGTATGCCATATATGGCCTTATACATATCTTGACGTACATGATAGATCCACGATCGAAGCATATGGGACTCTACTCATACGCTCTCTCTCTTCAGGAGTTGTCGGACCATCCTTCTGAGAGAGAGAAATTTCATGGCCTATCGGTAGATAGCCTTTCTTAGAATTCTTCATGTTAAACCTCTTCAACACAGTGTCTATGTACGTGGACTAGGATAACCCAAGCATCTTTTTAGATCTATCCCTATAGATCTTCATCCCTAAGATATAGAATGCTTCACCCAAGTCTTTCATGGAGAACTGTGATGATAACCAAACTTTTATTCCCTATAGTGCAGGGACGTCATTTTTGATTAAGAGAATATCATCCACGTACAAGACAAGGAATACCATAACTGAACCATTTGCCCATTTGTAGATACAAGGCTCTTCTTCGTTCTTAATGAAGCCATACATTTTGATCACCTTATCAAAATGCATGTTCCAACTCCGAGAAACTTGCTTCAATCCATAAATGGATCTCTGAAGCTTGTACACCATGGACTCATCTGTGGATGTAAATCCCTTAGGTTGTATCATATACAGCTCTTCGATCAGCTCTCCATTCAGGAAAGCTGTCTTTACATCCATCTGCTATATCTCATAATCCAGATGGACAGCTATTGCAAGTATTATCCGAATGGATTTGAGCATTGCCACAGGGGAGAATGTCTCGTCATAGTCAATACCATAACGTTGACGATACCCCTTGGCAACCAGATGGCTTTATAGGTCTCCACCTTTTCGTCTGGGCCCCACATCCTTTTGAAGACCCATTTACACCCAATGGGTTTAACCCCTTCAGGTGGGTCAACCAATGTCCATACATCGTTGACCTTCACAGACTCTGTTGGGTGTAAAACCCCCCAGCTGAAGTTCGTGTCAGGAGTGACCCCTCAGGGATTCTACCGGCGTTCGACCTACGATGGCAAGAAGACTTCGTCTGGACTCCTACGGGAGCCGGACTTCATCCCTGACTTCGGCTGCAAGAAGACTTCATCCGGACTCCTATGGGAGCCGGACTTCATCCCCGACTTCAGCTACAAGAAGACTTCATCCGGACTCCCACGGGAGCCGGACTTCATCCCCGACATCGGCTACAGGAAGCCTTCGTTCGAACTCCTACGGAAGCCGGACTTCATCCCCGACCTCAACTGCTGGAAGGCTTCGCCCGGACTCCAACGGGAGCCGGGCTTCATCCCCGACCTCAACTACTGGAAGGCTTTGCCTGGACTCCTACGAGAGCTGGACTTCGCCCCCGACTCTGATTGCTGGTAAACTTTGTCCAGACTCCTAAGGGAGCCAGACTTCACCCCTGACTTTAATTGCAGGTAGACTTCACCCGGATTCCTATGGGAGCCAGATCTCGTCTCCGACTCCGGCCGCAGGAAGACTTCGTCCGGACTCCTACGGGAGCCAGACTTCATCCTTGACCTCAACTGCTGGAAGGCTTCGCCCGGACTCCTATGGAGTCAGACTTCATCCCCGACTTCAACTGCTGGAAGACTTCGTCCGGACTCCTACGGGAGCCGGACTTTGCCCCCTGACTTTAATTGCAGGTAGACTTCACCCGGACTCCTACGAGAGTCAGATCTCGTCTCCGACTCCGGCCGCAGGAAGACTTCGTCCGGACTAATACGGGAGCCGGACTTCATCCCGGACCTCAACTGCTGGAAGGCTTCGCCCGGACTCCTACGGGAGCCGGGCTCCATCCCCGACCTCAACTACTGGTAAACTTTGTCCGGACTCCTACGGGAGCCAGACTTCGCCCCTGACTTTAAGTGCAGGTAGACTCCATCCAGACTCTTACGGGAGCCGAACTTCGTCCCCCACTTCAACTACTGGAAGACTTCATCTGGACTCCTACGGGAGCCAGACTTCGCCTCCGACTCTGATTGCAGATGGCCCTCGCCTATAGTACTAACGCTCAAGGCACCCAACGGTGGATGGCCCGCCAGTAACATTTGAGCTCCTTCCAGATGGATAGGCACCTCTCTCTGCCAGGTGCTTCAATCGAGCTTCAGCCGACAGGTCTGGGACTCTCTGACAGGCCATAGTAATGGCCACGACTCTGCTCTACCTCCTGCAACAGATTCCACGTGGCTCCATCACTCCCTGGTTGGCCGCAATAATGGCCACAATTCTGCTCCACCTCCTGCGATGGATTCTGCGCGGCTCCACCACTCCCTGACGAGTCGCGACAACGGACGCCGCTCCATTCTCCGCAACTGACTCCATGTGGCGAACCATGGTGACAGCCACGACTCCCCATTACTCTTCATGATAAATTCCTTCTGGCCCCGTGCGGCCCACAACTAGGCAGTTACAAATAGTCACTATCAGTCTATCGCACTCTCTGCCTATAAAAAGGGGACCCAGATACGTTATTCTCTAAGCTCTATTTTCTAT